>NC_082402.1:9909875-9917375 GCF_031168955.1 Gadus macrocephalus | reverse complement strand
CTACAACACAGAGAGAGGCATGATGAGCCAACAGCATCGCTCCAACGGCTACAGTCAAAAGGCCCCAGAGATCGAATGTATTTGTCGTTGCAATATCAACTGTAACTGTTGTCACTACCCCTAAAAATATACAAAAGACTAATCTGATTCCTATAATAATAATAATAATAATAATAATAATAATAATAATTTAATTTAAAGGGCGCCTTTTTAAAACACCCAAGGTCACCTTACAGAGCATAAAGTTATCATAAATCGTTTAAAAACAAGACATTGTGGAAAAATAATAATAATAAATAAATAAATAAATAAAACAAAAACAAGACAAACAATCAAGACAGTGATCAGTTAGACGTTGTGTGCGAGTCTGAAGGTGAGTTTTGAGTTGTGACTTCAAGGTTGTAATGGTGTCTCATAGGCGTACCCCTTGCACACCCTAATAACTCAATCCGATTCCATCTACAGCTCTTACAGCCAATGAGAATATGGCTGTTCGGGCTAGCTAGCCAATGGGATAGATCCATGATTTGATTCGTCCCCGCACGTGCCGCTCGGTGACGGTGACTTGTCACTCGATTGCATTGGTCATCAACCGTCTTTTTTACATGACCACGGAATCAAAAACATCAACAACAGCAAATGAGTGGCGTGTTACGATCGAAAACACAGGTAAGTTATGAAGCTTTTGATAGTGTCTCTCAAATTTCGTGGGTTGTTGTCGCTTCTCTAGCGAGCAGCATCATTAGCTATGTGTTACCTATGTAATAAGCCAGCTAGATGACGTTGGCCCCGGCCTCATTATGCCGACGTCTCAATGTTCCGAAATGTTCCCCATTAGATCTAAATGCATGGGCAGTTTGGTTTTAAATGTGCTGGGGACAGAGATGCATTCGGAAGTGCATTTTCAGAATAAGGATGCACTAGTTTTTCTCTCTTTAGTGCAGTTAATGAAAGGTTCTGAAAGACGGCATACCCATGTAGCTAATACTAAGGAATAAAATGTATACAAAATCTGTCTGGCACGTTTTATGAAGAAAACGTTTCCAAAAAGTATCGGACATATGACCCACTATGTTCTGCTCCATGTATCCAATGTTGACAACGTGACATGACATGGCTAAGCTACCAACATAAACAAGAGGAGCTAGGAAAGGAAATTAACTGCGTGTTCAAGTTCAGAATGGGGCAAACGTGTGGCTACACTACACACAGCACTACAAAAATCGTCAAGATTGTATTTGGTGCTGCTTAGTGCGAGAAAGAGCGAGAGAGACAGAGAGAGAGGCCTGATTCACAAATTAACAAATGCCAGTGACAGTAAAGGTGTTGGCAAGCTGTAACAAATATGCATTAGCAACCTTTGCTGGTTTAAGTGAATTCACCATCCTCTTTATGGTAACTAGGCTTGGAGGTTTGGAGAGCGAAAGAGAAGAGCAAATGATTGGGAGTAGGAGAAGGGAGGTAAGGATGATAGTAGAATCTCATGTTAGCCAGGCCTGCCTCAAAATTGGCTGTGTCGCACACACGCACTTGTGTATGTCACCATGGGTAAATCTTTCACATGCACTGTAGGCCTACGAAGTGCGCAACCATTCTCAGCACTCCATTTTAGGAACTATCAATGTTGTACATTGTAACAACAAGCCTGCGTGAAGTTTTAACTTGTCTCTCATGATGTTAGTGCTGCTTGTGTTATTTCACAGTCGTCATGAGCAAGAGGAAGCAAGAGGGTTGCAGAGACATTCTGCAATGTTTTGCCTCGTCTCAGAAAAGAAGCAAAGTAACTAAAGAGGGGTGAGAAAATGAGAAGTGTTAACCTATCAGTTGTAGCATTACAGTACAGTAGAGTTAATAGACTACAAAAAACTAGCCATAGAATTATTGTCATTCAGATCAAAAGTGGTTTGTTGACTATCTGAGAAAGGAACAGTACTTGTTATCTGATAATATTTCTTCCCTGGGGCATTTCCACTTTGATGGATGAAAGGATGAAAGCAGTGTGTGTCAATCTGGTAGTGACATAGAGGTGAGTAGCCTAAGAGAGGAGTTCTGGAAACTAATAGAGCCTTGGCTTTTCCTATGTTCAATGCAATTTGTAAGTTACTTTGGATAAAAGCGTAAATATTAATGGTTTAAACCGAATTGTGACATTAGAGCAGAATCCTGTTGGCAGTGGCACTGATGT
The DNA here is from genome assembly GCF_031168955.1 of Gadus macrocephalus. NCBI lineage: Eukaryota > Metazoa > Chordata > Actinopteri > Gadiformes > Gadidae > Gadus > Gadus macrocephalus. The sequence goes on along the minus strand of NC_082402.1, from coordinate 9,915,190 downwards.
CTATAGTGTGTTTCAGTAGTCTACTGGTAAATAGTTTGCTGATATCTGTGATATTATTCCTTCCATGTTTCCTCTGTTGTGTTCAGAGTAGAGCTAGTGAGCCAGCGGGAGAGACAGAAAGTTTGGAGGATGAAAGCACAGGGAGAGTTTGTCAATCTAGTGGTGGCATATAGGTGAGTCGCCTAAGAGAGGAGTAAATATGAAAGGTTAAGACCGAATCATGACATTCACGCAGAATCCTGTTAACCCACATGTATATAGTGTAGGGTTGTCAAAAAAGATTATACTCAGATACTAATCGATCAAAAAAATAAATAAAAAATATCGGATTAGATACTTATGTGCAACATTATCGATACTAAAATCGCTGTCTTCATCATCTTCATCTCTTTTTTTTTCTCGCCTCCTTCAGTTGACACACAACTCTACACAGCAGCGTTGCAGTTGCTAATATAGCAATATAATAATTATTAAGTCAAGTTTCATTCAAGGTTACAAAACATTGTATAATGTATGTATTCATAGATTAATCCATAACTACCGTAATCAGAAAACATTTAGGTTATGTCCTTGACATGTCTAATTCTTTAACAGTGCATCATTCAATACGGCTAATGGTTTCACAATGAGATTAGCTCAGTGCGCTCTCTCGTGAAACTCATCTATGTACTTATTAAACAAGTGGATGAAAATATCAGAAATCTATATTTTCTGAGGGGTAACAAAAGTTTTGGGGTGACTTCTATTTAGGTCCATGAGATAGATGCACCTGGGTGGGTTTTACTCAGCATTGGCAAATGTGATGGTTATGCAATAAAAAATGTAATGGAAGTAATTTTGTAAGGCTGGATTTTGTGTCCTTGTTGTGGTGGTGCAGGTGTTTGTTTGTGTATGTTTTGTAAAAAAGACAAAACATCAATGAATGTAATGTGGGAAAAAAAGGACTGGATTGGTTGAAATATTGAGGAGCACAAAATGTTATATTTAATTTAAAAAGTAAAGGAAAACAGAGCTCTGAAGTATATGTGTGTCATCCTTTTCCTAATTTCAAGTCTTCCACACTCCCAGACTCCTTGGTCACATCCAGTATTAAAGTGTTTTAAACATCCATCCCTAAAAAGGTCTTCAAAATTAGGTGCAAGGTATTGAGATTTTGCTCTCAGAGTGCACCAGATGAATGCATGTTCAAAATCTTTTTCTCGGGGGGGGGGGGGGGGGGGGGCGGACCCCGCCCCCAGGCATTTGTCCCCCCCAATGTTGAAACCATGGCTACACCTCTGTGGTGTCTGACTGTTTTATGTGTGGGGGGAGGGAGTTCCAGAGCCTGGGTGCTGAACAGCTGAATGACCGGGCACCCATTGTAATGAGTCGTGATGTGGGGATACATAGTAGTCCAGCAGAGGTTGAGCGGAGGGAGCGGCTATACTGGCTATACTGAACTCTTATTTATCTACTTTAAACTCTATAATTTCTGGCTGCAGCCTGTAGGACATGGACATACACATCATAATTGCTCTACTGCTACGTCATACGCGTCATAGGTTTAATGCCAGCGATGATCTAAGTAAATGATTATGAGTGACGTGGCAGTTGAGCAGCAGGATGTGGATGTCCATGTCCTACAGGCTGCAGCCAGACCCTTCTCTTTAAACTAGGTTGTGCAAAACCTTTGTTGGTATGCCTTGATGGGGCTCCACCTTACTCGTCAGTTGCTTTGGGGCATAGTGTAATGCAATGCAACGCCATTTTGGGAGGAAAGGAGCTTTGGATTGTTGCTACAGTTATTGTTTTTGTTGGTCATTGATTTGTTCTAGTCATTATGGGGAGACCTTGTGGTGTTTGACATTGCCACAGCGTTTCCCCTGGCAGATGTGGATACACAACTTTTTCACTGGTCTAGAGGTACGTCTTCCCCTTTTGACTTTCCACACAGTGACACACACGCACACACACACACACAAACACAAACAACTCATGAAATATTTTAGGTTTTAGCCAGGGAAATAGTAATTTGTCCCGTTATAAATCTCTCTTCGTGCAATACTTTTTGGATTATATATCCAATATATCCAATTGATTTTACAGTTCTGCTTAAGAACTGCAACCCTTTTGAATCCTCTCGATACGGCAGGGTGGCACACACAACACGCCTTGTTAATCGTCAGATTATCCAAAGCACCAAACCATCTGGGGGTAAAAAAAACCAAACGGCTCTGACCTCGCTCTGGAATTGACTCTGTGACGGTGGTGGTAACAGAGGGGATGGGGTCCGGCAATTGGGGGGGGGCGACGACAGAGGGACACTTCTCCAGGTCACAGAACTCCCAGCGGACCGAGGGGTTGGTGGTGTAGCACCAGGGAGCGCGATCGCCGTCCGGGTTCCTGCAGTAGTTCCTCTGCAGATCCCTGGGCAGCGAGAGAAGGACATTGTGTCAAATGAGCCAGCAGCAGTAAACCGCCTGGTCCAGTAGCTCTAGGCGTTCCTATCCTCTCCCAATAAATGCTGTGATATATGCAAAAAGATGCAATAAGACCTTGTTATTGCAGCTCACTATCAAAATATTGTAATATAAGATGCTCAGGTCGTGTGTCGACACAACCTATAGTATACAACTTAGAGATATGTGTTCATTAGTTTCAATTTTGCTAATCATGTTAATTTAACATCGCCCAGGCCGCCGCCCCTTTGCCCTCATTGGCTAAAATGATAATAATAACTTGGTGTACAATAGTTGTATCGTTGTAGTTAGATTGCTTTTTGCATTTGTATGCTCTTTGATGGAGTTAGACAGACAGGGAGGCATGGGAGGTAGAGGGGGGGACATGCAGAGGACCAAGGGCGGCAAACGGTCCCGGGTCGCTGCCATCAGGACTGACCCTTAAAGGCACGCGCCCTACCCTACCTAACCACCGGCGCGCCCCAGTTGTTTTTTCTCTTTGCCACTCACGCCCTTGGGAAGGTCTCTTGGGTCTTGGAGTGCGAGTGGGGCGTCATGGCGGCCCACGCTTGGCATTTCTTCCCACTGATGGTCTCTGACGTAGTGCCACGGTAGGCGGTTCCATCCCCCACGTAGCAGTTATCCTCCTCCGTTGGGATCACGGGCTGGTCTGTGTGTGAGAGTGAGGGAGGGAGGGAGGGAATCAACCTGATCGTCAACATTTTTATCCCGACACTGCCACTCCCATCATCATCATCAGCACCATCATCATCATCATCATCATCGTCAGCATCATCATCATCATCACCATCGTCATCAACATCATCATCATCATCATCACCATCAACATCATCATCATCATCATCACCATCATCATCATCATCATCATCACCATCAACATCATCATCATCATCATCACCACCATCGTGGTTGTCGTGGTACCTGGTCTAGCACTGCCTCCACATGTGGGGATTTGGCAGTAGTCCCAGCGCACCTCCGAATCTGTGGTGTAGCACCAGGGCATCTTCTCGTTGTCAGGGTTACGGCAGTAGTTGTTTTCAAGGCCTCTGAATGGCACGGGGAAGCAGGTTCAACATTTGCGTCGGGGTTACGGCAAAAAAAAGTGAGCATTGAGCGCTATTCACGTCTATGTATCTTAGAGGAGAATTATGAAATGTTGCCAATGGCCAAAGGAGTAGGGTTACAGCATGGAAATTTAAAACTTTACTTCTTTCTTTTGAGAAATAAAAACATAAACATAACCTATACGACAGAATTGCAAAGTCCTCCACGTTCTTTCAACATGAATAGCAGTAAATGGCAATCGTTCAAAGGACCATGCTAAAAGACACGGTGTGTACTACAGTGATGCATAGTTAAGGAGAATCCTCTCTTTAATCTCTGGGGGTCCAGTCAGTGAACGCCTTTGAGACAGAGAGTGGACCCCCGTTCTGTTTCTCCCTGGACGTCTTACCCGCAGGGGTAATTTTCCGGGGCTCGGTTGTGATTGTGGGGTATCTGGGACGACCAGGGCTGGCAGGTCTTGCCGGAGACCGTGGTGGCGATGGTTCCCCGGTAGGCCTTGCCCTCGTCCGAAGCACAGGTCAGCTCAGGGGTCACGGTGGGCTGCGGGGACGCTGCAGACGTGGAGGTCAAAGTTCACTCACAACAATGAACGGCCTATTTATATCCTGTGCTGTCAGTGCCACTTTGTCAGATTGTTCTTATATATATTTAGTTGACCTGGTCTGTTCACACTGCTAAGTATTCTGTCTGTCTGTCTGTCTGTCTGTCTGTCTGTCTGTCTGTCTGTCTGTCTGTCTGTCTGTCTGTCTGTCTGCCTGCCTGCCTGCCTGCCTGTCTGTCTGTCTGTCTGTCTGTCTGTCTGTCTGTCTGTCTGTCTGTCTGTCTGTCTGTCTGTCTGTCTGTCTGTCTGTCTACCTGTCTGTCTGTCTGTCTGTCTGGTTCCTGCCCAGGACTTCTCTTCAGACGGTGACCTGGCTCGTCTTTCTTTGTTTGGATTTTTTCAGCTGCCTTGTGCCCTTTTTGTGTTTTAGCGCTCCACCTATTCTATTTTGCCTTTGAGTTCGAATTTCAATGTATGGTCCCTTTTCCTCCCTCACCATTACCCCGTCCCCAAACGTATTATCTCACTGAATATACAGCAAAACTATTGGATTACATTGACTGTGTTGGGCTTCATTAGGATTTTCGCCTTCGGGTGATTGGCTCCTTCCAGTAATTGGGAGCAAGCTTTACCCTCTCTCTCTCTCTCTCTCTCTCTCTCTCTCTCTCTCTCTCTCTCTCTCTCTCTCTCTCTCTCTCTCTCTCTCTCCCTGAATGCTTTAAACTAATAAAGGTACACGTTAAACTTTCCGGTTACATTACATGAAAATATGTAGATGAAATATAATTTGTTGTGTGTGTGCGTGCTTGCATGAGTGAACGTCTGGACTTACTGCATTGGGGTATGTCGCAGTATTCCCAACGTTTGGAAAGGCTGGTTGTTAAGCACCAGGGTTTGGGCTCCCCGTCAGGGTTCCTGCAATAGTTCACCTCCAGATTCTTCTCTGTGAGACTGGAGGAGAGAGAGAGAGACAGAGAGAGAGAGGAGAGAGAGAGAGAGAGAGAGGAGAGAGAGAGAGAGAGAGACAGAGAGAGAGACAGAGACAGAGAGAGGTGTGGGGGGTGGACCCAATTATTTTGTATTTATGTTTCTTATTTCATCGTTTATGATATTGTACTGCCTCTTTACATTCCACTTTCTATTTGTTAAAAATATTTGTTAGATTTATCTGTTTTTTTATTGCCTATTTTTATATTTTTCTAATATACGTAAATAGTTATTTATTTGATTCCAATAAGGCTCTTTGAAAG
>NC_082402.1:9873571-9909775 GCF_031168955.1 Gadus macrocephalus | reverse complement strand
CTCTGCGCATAACCCGCTCCGTTTTGGAGTTATCCTCCGCTGTCCAACACTCTGTGTCCTTCTCTATGTACATGAAGGACCTGCAGAGAGGCAGAGAGATAACCCGTGTGTAGCAAGCTTCCGGATCATACCATCGTGTAGAGCTGAGGTGACTGGAATCATTAGAGGATATAGGGCTGTTTTTATGGATACGTACTTGCATACAAAGTTCGTCTCTGTGTCACATTTGGCGCCGCACTCTTCCAGCGAGTTCACGGCGTACTCTCGTCTACGCAGCGAGATGATCCACGCCCCCTCCGTCTTGGAGTAGTTGTCCTGGATGTCCCCGAAGACTGCAGCTACAACAACAACAGCAACAACCTCAACAACAACACGTCACATGTTTGGAGTCTTCATTACGCACACACCCACACACAGGTCCAAAATGTTAATACACCCGACCTGAAATTAACTTGTGGAACAAACCTGAAAGAAACAAAATGTGTCAATGGGCCTATGATACGATAATGAATGACGATGGATATGGATTTAGAAGAGTGTCTTGATTGAAGATGAATTGGTTAAGTCGAAGAATCATTGTTTGAAAGAATGATGTGTCTTTTTTTCAAGATATTTCTGAGAATTCTATCAGTGTTTCAGATATTGTGTTGATGCCAGCTGGTCAATGGCATGACATAGGCAGGCTTTTGACATGTAACTTGGTATGGTACACCTTTGTTTTTCTAAATGTATTCAGCCTTCTATCCCAGTTGGATTAAACATGGACATTGCCATACTAACTCATAGCTCTTTATGAAACGTTAACAGTAGCCTATTTAACAAAATAAACACTGTCCGTTCTAGATAGAGACGCACACTTTCATGCCGCTAATGAGGGCCGAGGTCCCAAAACGCAAACTAGAACAAACCTTGAGCGGGGACGTGGGACTGAGCTCTCGCAGGATGGCTGCTATTACTGCATTGTTTGTGAAGTGATGCAATGGCCTGGCAAGGCGCAGTTCACTAACTAAGCAGGCAGCGACAGGTTGCAACATGGTTGAGACTGAACGCTCCACGGGGAGTCATTAGACCTGAGACCTCTGGCCTCTTTAGAGGGATGCATGGAGCTGAGTGTCATCACCACGCGGATAGGAGACGTGATATTGGATATGATAAAGGACTTACATGGTGTAGCCTCACCCCTTTTGGAAGAATATAGGAATTGTTGCTGTTGTGTTGGTTCATCTGTCTTTGTTTAGTAATTAATGGTGAAATGATGCATACTAAGCGTATGAAGTCATCTGATAAAATATCAGATATTTTCATTATACACCACTAACTTTAACAGTTGTGGTTTATTATACTATCAGATAAGTAGCTCTCGTATTTAAACACAAAGTTATGAGAATAATAAATACAGATATTGATCTAAGCAGTCAACTTGCTATAAGCATCCTGAATTTATTATACCAGAGATACTTTTTTGTGGATATCGCTTTCAGGTTACGTTTGTCATTATTCCAGGAATGTCAATTCAATCTAATTAGAAAGGAGATGAAAAAATATATATTGACGGCATCATTGCTTTAGGGAATTTGTTAATGCCATCGACAAATACATAGAGGTCATCGGGTAAAATCTGACCATAACATATTAAAGTCGGTCTTGAGTCTCCCGTGATTGAATCCCCCCTGATTATCCTATACTCTTCGGAGGGCATGCTATAGGAATCTCCATGTGATGGGTCTTACCGGTGCAGAGCAGCGCTCCCAGAAGCAGCATCGTTTTGTACAAATCCATGGCGAGGCCCTGGCTAACAGTTCATAGCGAGCCAACTACGGTCCTCAGGTACCGACCGTGCCTTCTATTTGGGGGGCTTTTTGGCCGTGTCATTAAGACAAATAAGATAGGTCTTAATCATGAGTCAATCATTGGCCCGACAAGGACATGGTGGGTGCAATGGGTCAGAAAGCTTTGTTTATCTCTGCAGGAGGTGTATTTGGGAACGCCGCTGGATCGGCCTCAATAGTGCACAGGGCCATCCTGTCCTCCCCCAACCACTCTCCACGCATACTTCACTGACTCATTATACAATATCATATAAAAATAATCACACAGAGGCATTTGTATTGGTGTTTGCAATATGATATGGACCATGTACCTTTTTCACAGAGGCGTCCTCGTAGGACATAATTATGGGTGTGCTCCTTTAACGTACCGGGGCAAGACAGCTCTGATGGTCCTACGATGACACCTCTGTGAAAAATGTCTATAATAATGCACATTAATTAACTAACATTAATAGTCTTTATTGCAAACTGTTTTGTATTGAGAGTCAACCAATTTGCGTCTGTCATGATTTGGACTTTCTTTAGAACCAAACATATACAAACATTAATGGTGAAAAAGAGTTTTGTCCCTCTATTTTGCTGGGTATTAAGCACCTGATTTCCGCACCGAAATTTACAGTAAGACAGTAAAACTATTCTCTTCAGAATATTGTAGAACAGCTCCAACTTAAATACATGGGGTTCATATTACCTACGAATGCAGTGTGATTCAGACAACTATTGGATCAATATAGAGGGTTAATCTTCTGCCAAAGCCGTCCAATGTCCAAAACAGCAAATACGACAGTAGCAAACAAATTGGTAACTAATGCATGTTGATGTCACATTATGTGTGACTAAAATAATAAACAGGCCTCCTTGAACATACATGTCTATATACATATCCCGCAAACTTTTTGATGTCTATTTTATAACACAATAATATAATATCTCTCTCTCTCTCTCTCTCTCTCTCTCTCTCTCTCTCTCTCTCTCTCTCTCTCTCTCTCTCTCTCTCTCTCTCTCTCTCTCTCTCTCTCTATATATATATATATATATATATATATATATATATATATATATATATATATATATATATATTTATATATATATAGAGAGAGACTATGTAAAATCAGCATAGTACCGATAATATGATAAATATCATAAAAAGGGTGGATGTCAATAATATAATGAAAAATCATGTTGTATGATAAAATTATACAACAAAAAAAAAGTATTGATTTGTTCAGAAAACTTTCTCACTTGCAGTTACAGCCAGGGGCCGCTGCAGCACCCTAAGCACCCCCACTTCCCGCGTCCCTGGGTAACACTGTTGTTTTTTATTGGTCGTCATGAAAAAAAACATAAGGGGTAACACTGTTGTTTTTTATTGGTCGTCATGAAAAAAAACATAAAGGGGGTAACACTGTTGTTTTTTATTGGTCGTCATGAAAAAAAACATGAGGGGTAACACTGTTGTTTTTTATTGGTCGTCATGAAAAAGAACATAAAGGGGGTAACACTGTTGTTTTTTTTGGTCGTCATGAAAAAAAACATAAGGGGTAACACTGTTGTTTATTATTTGTCATCTTGAAAAAAAAAAAGAAGGGAAATAATAGAAATACACACATACATTTTAATGTCATGTATATCCTCTTTAATGATGATTGATTTTTGTGTATTGTCATCGCCTCAGTGGTGCAGTGGGGTGCACTCTGTCTATCCCCCTGGAGACCGGGGTTCAAGTCCGGTTGATGACCTCTGTTGGAAGTTTCTTATCTCTATTTCATGCAAAATATAAATTCAAGTATAACCTTTGTGATGACTTTAACCGGTGTCTTGATGGTGCATTGTTAAGTTCGGAGGTTAACACTCTAAACAGCTCATGTTCCGATCCCTGCAAAAATGTCGACAGGGGTCCCACTGTCGTTTTTTATTGGTCAACATTGAAAAAACATGAGGGGTAAGTCTGTCGTTTTTTATCGGCCGTCATGAAATAGATATAAGGGGAAAACACTGTTGATATTTATCAAATAAAACATAGGGGGTGACACTGTTGTTTTTCTTTGGTCGTCATGAAAAAAAACACAAGGGGTAACACTGTCGTTTTTATCAAATGAAACATGAGGGGTAACACTGTCGTTTTTATCAAATGAAACATAAGGGGTAACACTGTCGTTTTTCTTTGGTCGTCATGAAAAAAACCATAAGGGGTGACACTGTTGTTTTTTATTGGTCGTCATGAAAGAAAACATAAGGGGTAACACTGTTGTTTTTTATTGGTCGTCATGAAAAAAAACATAAGGGATAACACTGTTGTCTTTGTCAAATAAAATATAAGGGGTAACACTGTCGTTTTTTATCAGTCATCATGAAAAAAACAAGGGGTAACACTGTCGTTTTTTTTCATGCCTACCAATAAAAAACGACAGTGTTACCCCTTGTGTTTTTTTTCATGACGACCAAAGAAAAACAACAGTGTTACCCCCTATGTTTTATTTGATAAATATCGACAGTGTTACCCCCTATGTTTATTTCATGACGACCAATAAAAAACAGCAGTCTTACCCCTTATGTTTTTTTTCATGACGACCAATAAAAACGACAGTGTTACCCCTTATGTTTTTTTTCATGACGGCCAATAAAAAACAACAGTGTAACACTGTCGTTTTTATCAAATGAAACATGAGGGGTGACACTGTAGTCTTTCTTTGGTAATCACGAAAAAAACCATAAGGGGTAACACTGTTCCTTTTTTTATTGGTCGTCATGAAAAAAAACATAAGGGGTAACACTGTTCCTTTTTTTATTGGTCGTCATGAAAAAAAACATAAGGGGTAACATTGTTTTTTTTTATTGGTCGTCATGAAAAAAAAAATAAGGGGTAACCATGTTGTTTTTTATTGGTCGTCATGAAAAAAAACATAAAAGGGGTAACACTGTTGTTTTTTATTGGTCGTCATGAAAAAAAACCTAAGGGGTAACACTGTCGTTTTTTATTGGTCGTCATGAAAAAAACGTAAGGGGTAACACTGTTGTTTTTTATTGGTCGTCATGAAAAAAAACATAAGGGGTAACACTGTTGTTTTTTATTGGTCGTCATGAAAAAAAACATAAGGGGTAACACTGTTGTCTTTGTCAAATAAAATATAAGGGGTAACACTGTCGTTTTTTATCAGTCATCATGAAAAAAACAAGGGGTAACACTGTCGTTTTTTTTCATGACGACCAATAAAAAACGACAGTGTTACCCCTTGTTGTTTTTTTCATGACGACCAAAGAAAAACAACAGTGTTACCCCCTATGTTTTATTTGATAAATTTCGACAGTGATACCCCTTATGTTTATTTCATGACGACCAATAAAAAACAGCAGTCTTACCCCTTATGTTTTTTTTCATGACGACCAATAAAAACGACAGTGTTACCCCTTATGTTTTTTTTCATGACGGCCAATAAAAAAGGACAGTGTAACACTGTCGTTTTTATCAAATGAAACATGAGGGGTGACACTGTCGTTTTTCTTTGGTAGTCACGAAAAAAACCATAAGGGGTAACACTGTTCCTTTTTTTATTGGTCGTCATGAAAAGAAACATAAGGGGTAACCATGTTGTTTTTTATTGGTCGTCATGAAAAAAAACATAAAGGGGGTAACACTGTTGTTTTTTTTGGTCGTCATGAAAAAAAACATAAGGGAAATAATAGAAATACACACATACATTTTAATGTCATGTATATCCTCTTTATTGATGATTGATTATTATGTATTGTCATCGCCTCAGTGGTGCAGTGGGGTATACTCTGCCTAATCCCCTGGAGACCGGGGTTCAAGTTTGGTTGATGACCTCTGTTGGAAGTTTCTTTTCTCTATTTCATGCGAATTATAAAGTCAAGTATAACTTTTGTGATGACGATAACCGGTGTCTTGATGGTGCATTGTTAAGTTCGGAGGTTAACACTCTAAACAGCTCATGTTCCGATCCCTGCAAAAACGTCGACAGGGGTGCCACTGTCGATTTTTATTGGTCAACATGGAAAAAACATGAGGGGTAACTCTGTCGTTTTTTATCGGCCGTCATGAAATAAATATAAGGGGAAAACACTGTCGATATTTATTTATCAAATAAAACATAGGGGGTGACACTGTTGTTTTTCTTTGGTCGTCATGAAAAAAAACACAAGGGGTAACACTGTCGTTTTTATCAAATGAAACATGAGGGGTAACACTGTCGTTTTAATCAAATGAAACATAAGGGGTAACACTGTCGTTTTTCTTTGGTCGTCATGAAAAAAACCATAAGGGGTAACACTGTTGTTTTTTATTGGTCGTCATGAAAGAAAACATAAGGGGTAACACTGTTGTTTTTTATTGGTCGTCATGAAAAAAAACATAAGGGGTAACACTGTTGTCTTTGTCAAATAAAATATAAGGTGTAACACTGTCGTTTTTTATCAGTCATCATGAAAAAAACAATGGGTAACACTGTCGTTTCTTTTCATGACGACCAGTAAAAAACGACAGTGTTACCCCTTGTGGTTTTTTTCATGACGACCAAAGAAAAACAACAGTGTTACCCCCTATGTTTTATTTGATAAATATCGACAGTGTTACCCCTTATGTTTATTTCATGACGACCAATAAAAAACAGCAGTCTTACCCCTTATGTTTTTTTTCATGACGACCAATAAAAAACGACAGTGTTACCCCTTTTGTTTTTTTTCATGACGACCAATAAAAAACGACAGTGTAACACTGTCGTTTTTATCAAATGAAACATGAGGGGTGACACTGTCGTTTTTCTTTGGTAGTCACGAAAAAAACCATAAAAACCACCGTTCTGCGTTGTGCGTCATAGCCTACGTCAGCCTACTCAGACAATGTTCTAAATAAATTGAAATGATATGATAAATATCATAAAAAGGGTGGATGTCAATAATTAAATGAAAAATCATGTTGTATGATAAAATTATAAAAAAAAAAGAAAAAAGTGATTTGTTCATAAAACCTTCTCACTTGCAGTTACAGCCAGAGGCCGCCAGGTGGGGGGGGGGGGGTGCTGCAGCACCCTAAGCACCCCCACTTCCCGCGTCCCTGAATGTATGTCTTCGTGTTCCTATGGTATCAACAATCATTTTCTTCACTTTACGCAGAACTTTTTGATACAACTTTGAGGCATTAATAAAGTAGTAATAAGCAGTAAATTCATAGTGAATTAAGCATTTATAAAAGCAATGTTCCATCATGAATACTACTTTGTGTTATTGAACATTAATAAGCATAAGTAAAGATTAAGAAGCTATATAAATTTTTATACAACACTTAATAAAGCTGAAATTCATGATTAGTTTAGGAAGTTATAAACCATTATTTCTGTCTTTGGTGTGGGGTCATCGAAAGTGAGGATTATAAATGCTGTATTGGTATTTGAGGCATTTACAGCCTTTATTGTGGACAAGCCCATTGGGCTTCGTTCCCTCCTTGCACCATTACTGTGAAAGTGTGCTAAATAAATAAACCTATAAAACCTATAAACCTATTAACACATTGCTAATAGTTTGTAGATCATTAACCTTTTGTTTTATAAATGGAAAAGCTCAAGTGCCCCTAACAGTGGAAGTGGCCAATAATATGGATGGACCGACAGACATAAAATATAATACAAAAGCATAAATAAGTGTACAAAACATAATAACAGTGTATTACAATGATGAATACAGTACAAAAACCGAAACGTGTTTCTAGTTTATTTCATTTATATATCTTGCTATGGATGAAGGGGCTATGATATAAACATCGACAATGGAAACAAAATGACTTTCTCCATCTCATCCCCTGTCCGGTCCCTCTCTGAACATCTCCATGGAGACATACATAGGGCTGTGTTTGTTTCCAGAAAGTTCTCTGCCATCCTTGACGCTCTGGGGCCCTTGAGGCGGCACTGCATTTTGGCTTCGATAGGGGCTGCTCTGTGGAAGCAGGAAAACTTCCGAATATTCCTGCAACAGCGTATCCTCCTCCTCCCGAGAGTCTTGCACGGATATGCCGGCTTGGTCGGCACTAAGCTCCACCTCCTCCGTTGGCGGTTCGCTGTCCTCACCTGCGCTCAAGCTGCTGCCTTCAGGGGTTGGCACCGCCCACTCTGTCTCTTCACCAGCTGTTTCGGGTTTTGAGTCGTCGCCGAGGTACGGCGGCACCAGGCAATCTCTGGCACCGTCCCACTCATAAGGGTAAACCCTCACACAACGGGTCTCGCCTTCCAAGGGCTGGCTGAAATGTGACGTGATCTGTGTGCACACACACGATTATAAAAGGTTGCACTGCGCCTTTCTTAAAGGTGTTCTACGTTGTGAGCTCCATGAGAAGACCATGAGCTCCTTATGAAGTGTTAAAGTTCTGATTCGAAGGTAGCGATGACACAACTTTTCAAATTTGCACGGGATTATGCACTCATTAAAACATAATTATAAAATTGTGTTCAATTTGTGCGATGTCTGTTCTACTAGATGCCACAACATTCTACACAGAGAATCTTTCATATATTCCAAAATAAATAAAAGACAAATTGGAGTGTATCGTCCAATTATTAATCCGGGTAATATACCATTTATAAACAGAAAATAAACCTCACCTTCTGGTTGCTCTGGGAGGGCCACAGTGCCAATGAACTGTGACCAGGATTGGGTACCATCTTTCCTAAGAACGTCTTGTACCTGAGAGTAAAATTAATAACATTATAAATTAAACTTTGAAGAAGTTTAAGCCCTATAAGAGTTTGAATAACCATGTTCTGTAACAATATAGTAATTTTATTGAGCACATCCTAGATAAAAGAGATTGTGTACAACTGAATAATAATCATTCCTGTTTGGTGACTGTTCATTTGTTTATCCCATGATTCATGCAGTTACAAATGCTGTTGATCACATTATTGTAGGCAAATCATTAATATTAACAGTAAATCATTTAAACCTACCAGACACAGCACACTCCGAAAATGGACAGGCTAAAAAACAACAGCGTTACACATATAGTCATCACCAAGACCAGAACAGGATCTACGAAGGCAAGAAGAGAAACCACAATATATGCAATATATTAGGTTATGCAGAGTATCTCTTCGCTGTATCTCTTCGCTGCTCAGCAAGCAGATGAACGGCGGCAGGCGGATTTCTTTAGATTTAATCAAGGTTTTTGGTGAGTGAGACAAACTAAAATGTTGCCTCAGTGTTCCTAGTAAAGAAACATACAGTATTATTAGCTTTTCCATTTTGATATCTATTATTAGGTGAGTGCTGCATGCAGCGCTCAACTTATTTTCTTCAGTTTTATTCTTTCTGTCTTCTTCTTTCCTACAAACTTTGGGACATATCTTGTTAAGGTTGTGGGTGCAGGCAGGCAGGTAGGACCCAGATGCAGACGGGTAGGGAAAAACTGCACTTTATATCCGCCAAAAGGCTAAGGCAAGGGCAAGGGCAAGGAGCAAGGGAACACAGGTTACTACAGAGAACACGCCGGACCAACAAACCACAATGACAGCACAAGGAACAAAGGAAAGACAAGGGCTTAAATACCAAACACAAGACACGCAACGAGGAACAGCTGAGACACATTAGGGGAGGGAGCAGTAATCAACACAGGAGGGAAACACAGGGAAACACACCAAAACACGACACAGACCATGACATATCTCCTTCCTCAATTTCTCACCTAAAGTCTCCATTCCAATGTTCAAATGTTCAACTGCAGGTAATGCAAAAGGCGAGTATACCCAAATTCGGCTGGGATTATTATAATTCTTTCTACAAACATCAATCAATACTATACCTTTCATATGGCATACGTTTGTGCGGCTGGTACCACTAATACTTCAGCTACTGATACTAATACCATTACTATTACCACTACTACTACTACTACAGCTAGTACCACTACTACTCCTACTATCTTCCAGCTTTGACAGTATTACAGTTTAGCTTCCAGCTTTTGTAACAATGTATTTCTATTTCTTGTTATCACTTTGCTTCTTCAGATAATGCAATTCAGCGTCTATCAGTTTTGAACTTTCAGATTTTTCAGCAGTACAGGGCAATGCATTTGACCTTTCAGATTCTTCAGTTCAATTCCTTTAAATTTCTGAATTTTTTTAGCAATGCTTTGTGCTTTTCATTCAGCTGTCACTTTATTTGTTTCCAACCATTTCGATTTTTTAAAATGGTGTGAATGTTTACATTGTTTACCCCATTAAGACTTTTGAACTCTGTTTAAATATCTACACTTGATTTAAGCCATTTAACATTTCTTTGCATCTTAATCTATGTGGCTTTATTAAAACATATTTTCAACCTTCTTTGTGCAACAGCACTCACCGCCTGCAGGAAATGCATATACTAGTTTATGGTTTGAGTTTCAAAACACCAGCATAAATATAATGTTCCAATTAATAACAACATTTGTAAATTCCAAAAAGGAAAAGTTAAAATATTGTGTAATACATATGGCATTGTTCAAACTTCAATAATTTCACTTACCATGTTTCTGAGTCTGAAAGTGTGTTTCCGTGCTGCTGATATTGCCTGTGTGTCCCATTGCCATAACAATTACTCCGTACTTGGTAGATTGTTTCAGGTTTTCTAGTACAGCTCTCCGCTGGGTGAAACTGACAGATTGGTCTACATACAAGTACAGAAGACACGCAAAGTCTTGACTTTGAAACATGGGGAGAAAAAACAGACTCAACCAACACACCAATGACCCTCTTGGTGAACTTACTGTACAGCATGACTGGAGGGACTTTTTCCACCTGTCTGCAAAAAACAGTAAAGTTTTCAACAGCTGTGCTACATTTGTCCTCTGCCTCGATTTTCCATCTCACATAAACCCTGGTGTCTTCAGGACGAAGTTCAGAGATGTAGATGGCCTGTGGAACTGTGCACACAACATGAACTTAGTAGTAGGTAAAACACAGATGAATACATGTATAAATCTCAATCTCTCTAAACACAGTTACCTCTTCTTCGTGAGCACACCTGTGGCGCTTTTTTCCCATGCCCTGTCTTGTTACCAAAAACAGGAGTCACCGTAATGTTGTACAGACGAAAGTCCCTAAGATCTGCAAGAGAAACAAAAGAAACAATTATGTAAACCAGAAAATACAGACCACCCATAAGTGCCTTGGAACCATGGCCTGTCATCGCCAGACATATACGCAATTGTGTACAAGTCTGGAGCCAGATGTGTTTAAATCTGCTTTGTCAGGGATTGTTATCAACGCTGCCGAAATGCATCTCGACGCAATTGGATAGACCGACAACCAATCAGAGCAATGAACTGTATTACATGTCAGCGGCCGCCATCTTGTTTTTTATCAAAATGCCTCAATGACTCTCCAATAGGGCACCATACAAATAAAAAAAATGTCACCAGTACTCATTACATTTACATTGAGGGCATTTAGTGGACACTATTATTCAAAGCGAGCATAAGCACATTTGCCAGAATAAGGTGAAACAATTTGTCACTGTCGGAACAGTAAAGATGTTGATAGAATCAAGTGCAAAGCACTTACAATTGCTAGGTTGACCCATTCCCCCTATCGCCCCATACCTCGTAGGTATTTGCTAAAGCTAAAACGACACACAAACAAGGGAAACACCTTGAATGGCTAACACACAGCCATTCATCCAGCATCATTCCTTCCTTACTCCCGTCATCGGGCCATCCGACCTCAATCCGTGCCCTCCCACCACATCTGCTCAATGTCTCTTTTTAAACCCACCATATAGTTTGGTTTCGGTATGGTTGCTCCTCTTCCAGAAATATGTTTTCCCGTCATCGGTCCAGTCCACGATGTAACCGCTCACATTGTGACGGGGAGCTTGCCAGTTCACTTGGATAATACCGCCGTGTGCCGAAGCCTGGATGTCACTGACCTGAGGCAGGGCTGAGAAGCGCACGCACACACACACACACACACACACACACACACACACACACACACACACACACACACACACACACACACACACACACACACACACACACACACACACACACACACACACACACACACACACTTTTACATCAAACTACAATTCTAATTCCTAACTTCATGCAAATGAATGTTGCCAATTTACAAGAAAAAAATACAAATGCCACTCACTCTCTCCAACGGCCGGAACGTAAACAGTCTTGTTTGCAACAGAGAGTTCATTTTGGAGGATTGAGAGCCGGATAACATGAGCTTCAGGAGCCAAAGAGATGAAGCAGCTCAAAGGGCTACACACAGAACCCCCATTGTTTGATGTTGCAGACAACAGCGTGTAGAGAAGATAGTCAACGTAATATGTGTATTCTTCTTTGCAGGTCTGGGGTATCTCCTTTTTAACAGATTGGAAATTAAAGATTAATTAGCTGGTTAAATGATGGGTTGTTTAGTGGAATTACTGTCACGTATATAACTATAATTAAAATAGCAGTCGAGTCAGTGTTTCTGCACAGCCTCCTTACCGTCCACATTACTTTAACTTCTCGCACACCACTGCTCTTTTGTTGAACAACCTTTCTCCACAGGTTGAATTGAAAGGTCTTTGCTGTAAGAGATGTCACATAGTTCCAATGTGTCTCACTTCATTCAAATAATATATAGGAGCATTATTACCAAAGTGCAGACCGACAATTTTAAACACAATCATCACACGCTTACCATACAACACCGTGTGACTGTATGAACGGAACACCCAATAATGTTCTTATTCATATGGAAATACAAGTGACCTCAACACAGTACTGTAGAAATGGTGAATCAGAAAGCATAGAGAGCTATCGGCACTAGACATTCTGGGTACCATGGTTAGCCTGGGGAAAGGCGGTAGGCAGTGCTTACGATTCAGCAGGGACACGGCCGTATGCCCCAGGCTCCATTCACTCCAGGGAGACCTGTCCACGGCACAGCGGGCAGACACGGTGTAGACGACACACGACTCTACGCCCTCAATGGTGACCCATGCCCTCTTATCCTTTCTAGTCAGGGACTTGTTGACCACCTGCTAAAACAGGGAGAATACAAAAAATAAAAGTGATGCGAAATTATCGAGATTGCATGTAGGTAACAGCAGGTTAAGTTTTAGCATCCCTGCCTATAAAGGGCAGAGGGATTCTCTGTATCAGTGTCCAACATGAAGCAAACACTCTTAACATAATCATATTAATTCAGCCGTATAAATGTGTCAAAAGATTGGCTCACTTACCACCTCAGTTCTGTTGTCGAGAACCTAGATACGGCAACAAGACATACAAAAGACAAAGCAATCAGTGTAATAATCAGTTTTTTAAAGCATTTCTTCCCAGAAACAGGATGATAAAAGGGAATGACACAATGGAGGAGTCACCTGACTGTATCGGACTTGACAGTGAATAATGTTCCCGATGGTGTCTGATTGGTTCCACCCGACAAGCAGGTAGCTGACGAGAGCAGTCACGTGTAGTTCTGGGGGGGCAAGCACCCCTAAAAACAAGAGAGAATAATGACAGTAGGTAAATACATTTCTAAACCCCGTGCTCAATTGTCACATTTAAATTGTGCGATTTTTTATCTTCCGACATAACTTACAGATTTGGAAAGGGTCAAATGAATACATGTCTGATTTAACCTCCCAGCTGCTGGAATTGGCTTTCACAACAATGGAGAAGTTTCTTGCAAGAAATGGTAAGATCTTGAAAACACATGAGGTCGTCCCTGAGTTGCAGTAGGCAATCTTTAGGTCCGAGCAACTGTCACTTAAAACAGAAACATTCATTCATATTAGGTCATGAAAAAGACTGTCCAAGACTGATTTTCAGAAACAAAGTTGAAACTCACCATGTACTCTGTACGGTATAGGTTATTTTCCATGAGGAACTCATGGCATGCTCCCAATTACAGACCATCTTTGGGAAACCTTCCGCTGTTCTATTAAGACGTATGAGACACGATACATTGCTGGGTTTTGCTGTAGATGGGAAAAGAGATGTCAAAAGGTCTCATTACAAATAGGGCATTTAGCAGCTGCTTTTATCCCAGGCGATTTACATCTGTTAATACACACATTGACGGCAGAGTCAAGCAAGGTGACAGCCAGCTCATCAGAAGCAGTTAGCACTCAGCTAGGAGGAGCAGGGGATCGAAGTAGCAGCCTTTCAGTTACAAGACAACTGGTCTACCTCCTGAGCTAAGCCGACCTGTCATCCTATCAACTGTCACTGATGTAATATACAAAAATATAAGTAAATATATTATCTTACTGTATGTTTTGATGTTGGTCCCATCTAAAACAAGGTCATTAAATACACTATGGCATTGTATTATAGCACTTTGATAAGTGAAATTCTTCAAGGACAGAACAGTATGAGAGGAGTTGATGGACTTGGAGAATCTGTCAGCCACCACTTGACCGTTCACCACCCAGTAGATTTGACCCTCGCTACAGGAACTCTGACAGGTGACCTGAACCTCGGAGCCGAATTGAACGTGTTGATTTTTAGGAAAAACGGCACACGTTGGATTTTTCTTCTTTTCTTGTTCTGTTTGTGAACGCACACAGATGGAGAGTAGATTAAATATACATGTAATGACAAAAAGTAGCCTTTGAAATTCAAGAACTATCAAAAACGACAAATTAAAATAGGCCTAACGTTACGATAGGGCCTAATAACCACTCATTTACAATAAAGATTAATGAAAATTACCTTCAGAAGTTGCTTGAATTTCTACAAGAATGATTAAAACAGCAACTAAATACATTCTTGACTCCGGCGATAGGACCGAATCCTAGAGTTACATCCGAAACGAGGTCTTAACGCGTCGACCAGAACGCATAAGCTCTGCCGCCCTCTATTCCTCCAATCGACTGCAATGATCTGGCAATTAAAGCAGCAACACTGTGTCTCCCTTGTAGCAACATAACAAGCCGACAGGAACTGATGAAACGTTTCCCGACTAGAACGACAGACTGTTGCATGAGGAAGTGAAGAAACAGGACAGCGCCAGCCGCCAACATTTGTTTCATTTCACTATATCTGCTGTAAAGTAGGCTAGTAGATGAGTGCCTTATGGGTTGTAATGGGAATATACATCAGCAAGCAATGTGAAATAATAATAGACAATAATAAAACAGTCTTTCATTGTGATTTAAAATATTTTTCCTTGGATTTTAAGATTGCCTGAAGACACATTCAAAGGGCTTGCTATTTTTGTTTAGTTTTCATGTGGGATAGAGAAGGAAGAGCTCAGTTTCTGGTCATGTCGAGAGTATGGCCTATGGCACACTCTATACACTATACACACTATTTGTAAGACACTTCTCTTGCCTCCTCTACCAATTCTGCTTCATTTTGTTGAAAAGGAATGTATGTTAGGGGCATTTCCAGTACATTGAGGTTACAAAAGCACCCAAATTAAGACAGGCAACTTGTGCTGGGAGCATTCAGGTTGAATTTCCACACACACACACACACACACACACACACACACACACACACACACACACACACACACAGACAGACAGACAGACAGACAGACAGACAGACAGACAGACAGACAGACAGACAGACAGACAGACAGACAGACAGACAGACAGACAGACAGACAGACAGACAGACAGACAGACAGACAGACAGACAGACAGACCCACACACAAACACACACACAAACACACACACAGAGACTATTTGTACCTTATTTTACTACATGACATGTAACAAAAATATAGACACAATAGGGCTTAGTAGTGAAGACATTGACCCATGGTCTGCACCATGAGAAAGTCTATCATTCAGTCTTCCTCCTGGGCTTTAGCCAGCTCTTGCCACATGATCTTCATCCCCAAGCAGTTAGGAGCCATAATTCCAGACTGATCCAAAATGGGACCAGGAACATGGGCCAAGACTGCATGACTGAGTGCTGTGTGTGCTGGGCTGTATGGGACGTGAAGCTGCTCTGAAGGGAAGCTTTATGGACTTGGGTCCGATAGCCATGCTGAAGCGAAAGGCTATAGCAGGATTAATGAGACAAGAAAAAGAAAGAACAGAGAGACCAGACTGGAAACACAGACAGTTTGTTCTGAAAGCTAAGAGGACATGGATCAATAGTATAGACTCTGTGCTGAAGGGAATTCCTAGAATCTTTTAGATGATTTTGTTTTCAGAATATATTTCCTAATGGAGAATTGCATCCGCTTCTCGGTTCTGAAGAACTTAATTGATGTTTTCCCTCTCTGCTGGCACCCTCATTGATCTTATCATGTCATTAACATTGGATGCTTGTGGTAAGAAATAAGTGATGCATGGAAGTCGTCTTGTAGTTCATTCCAATCCATTATAATTGCCAGTACGCGATAATTTTTCGTGCAATAACAGGGTTAATTCCATGAAATTAGAAGTGTTATTTATAGGATGTATTTATTTTTTAATATGGTCATTGTTTATTCTTTAATATATCCAGGCCCCTATAATCTTATCCTGACTGAGATAAAATGTGCTAAATCATTTAAAATGCCTACAAGTTGGTTATGAACAGAGGACATGTTTTCTGTGATAGTCACAGTGATGGGAATAATGGCGTTATAAATAACGGCGTCAACGGCATTACTTTTTTCAGTAACGAGTAATCTAACGGATTGCTCTACCCATCATCTTAACGGCCTTAACTTTACTTCCCAAAAAAATATTTTGAGTTCCGTTAAAGAGGGGTGGAGGTGGACGTGGAGTCCAAATAATTTGACACATTTGATCATTTAAAAATGTACTTGAAAGTAACGCAATAGTTACTTTTATAATTTGTAAGGAGCAACTACTTTAGTTTCTTTTTGAGTCTAGTAACTAGTAACAGTAACTAATTTCTTTGTTAAAGTAACTTGCCCAACACTGGATATTCATAAAATCTAATAAAGTTAAATCCAGCTCAGAAAACGTACAAACATAAAAAAAATGTGTATGCATACGTATTTTTATTTTTATTTTTTATCAAAAATCAATGATTACATTACATTTACAAGCCAATTCACATTTATAACAAACTATTACGAGAAAATACGGAAGAGGATATGGGCCACATGTGATTTTTTTTTTTAATTTAATTAAAATCATTATTCTGAGAATAAAGTCATAATTCAACGTGTGGCCCTAATACTCTTCGGTATAAATAATTGGGCTTTAGTTTTAATAAATAGTACTTTAAAGAGTAATGTATAAGTGCTTAATTTGTATTTTGAATGCAAGCGGGCTTTTAATTTGATGACCGCAATATAAATATTTCCCTCGTCGTTGTACTTCCGGTTCAAATCCCTGTTACAAAACAAACTGTGTAGTGGGTTCTGTATACTGACCGCTACCCTTCAGATATTTTCAACCTGGTCGTTTGACACTTTTACTGGCTTCAATGACAACAGCAGTGATCATTGCTGCGGTCGTCGGCGGCGGTGTGCTGCTTATCATGCGTCGAATATTTCCCCGGCAGAAAGCTGTGGAGCTTCTCCGCTATCATGCTGACATGATGCGGGGGAAAACGGTGGTCGTAACCGGTGCCAACTGCGGTATAGGAAAAGCAGTGGCCGGGGAGTTGGTGAAACTCCAGGCCCGGGTGATCATGGCGTGTCGGGATCGGGAAAGCGCAGAACAAGCAGCCCGAGATATCAGAAAGGAAGCTGGACCAAATACTGGTGAAGTTATCGTTAAACACTTGGACCTGGCGTCGCTTTCATCGGTCCGGGAATTTTGCGAAGTAATTAATAAGGTAAGTGTTAACTTCAGATTAGTAAATTCAACATCTAAGTAATTTGGAAAAGCATAATAGCATTGTGCAGGTCTTTGGAGTTGGTTTAGTGCAGTTCCTGTATTGTCAAGGACAATGGCCCTTTATTTTCTGTTGTTCAGTTCTTTCTATAGCTCTCAGCACAAAGTTAAACAGATGAGGCGTTGTCCATGGTACTGAAATATATAGGCATCCAATCTCCGAGTTTAAAATTAGAAGTATAATTTAAGCAATTAAGAGTATAGTTACTTAAACGCCTGTATACTACATTTACAACAATACTACAATAACCTTTAGGATAATAGGTTATGCATGCAATGGAATGTGTTTTACCTATCGGTGGTCATCTAAAATGCAAACCAATCTACTAGTGTTTTTTGTTCTCCCTTAAATGGAACCACTTGATGCCATTTCAAAGTAAATACACTCTCTGGCCCAATCAGGAGGAGTCAAAGATAGACGTGCTCATCAACAACGCAGGCGTCTACCAATGTCCCTACACCAAAACGGTGGAGGGCTTCGAGTTGCAGTTCGGCGTCAACCACCTGGGCCACTTCCTGCTCACCCACCTCCTGCTGGACCGGCTGAAGGCGGCAGAGGCCGGCCGGGTGGTGGTGGTCTCCTCCAAGCTCTACAAGTACGGTCACATCAACTTTGACGACCCCAACAGCGAGCGCGGCTACGACAAGGCCTTCTGCTACAGCCAGAGCAAGCTTGCCAACCTGCTGTTCTGCATGGAGCTGTCCCGCCGGCTGGGTGTGGCCTCCGGGGTCACGGTGAACGCGGTGAGCCCCGGCATCGTGAGGACAAGGCTGGGCAGGCACATCCACATCCCCATGCTGGCCAGGCCCCTGTTCTACCTGGCCGTGCTGGCCTTCTTCAGGAACGCGCTGCAAGGGGCTCAGACCCTGCTGTACCTGGCCTGCTCCCCGCTGGTGGAGGGCGTGTCGGGGAGGTACTTTGCAGACTGTGCGGAGGACACGCTGCTGGATAAAGCCACGGACGTGCAGGCGGCCAAGAGGCTGTGGGAGATGAGCGAGAGAATGGTGGGACTGACGGAATGAGGTGGAAAGCAATTAGATTGAAGACATGCTTGTCTTTGGGTTTGTTTTCAAGGTTTTAACCTAAGTGGAACGGTGGTGTGAATCCTATTTGGCAGTTACACACTCTTTGGTCGGGGGTTGAATATCATCCAGCCGTGACATCTTCTCTTTTCTGTGGGGTTAAATAGTTAAATTAGATCTGTATCCATCTATACATGGATACGTGATACAGGGTTTTGAATTGTGTGAATGAGTGTTCTCCAATCCTCCATGTATTTTAAACATCGGTAATAACTTTGACTTCATTAATGCTCTGTATAGAGATGTAACTTGGCTGCAGGGAAACGCACCCTTTCTAGCATAGTTGTTACTGCGATGTCAAGACTTGAGTCTTGGGTGCCATCTGCTGGACATTAACTGAAAACCTTCCACATTGTGACCAACGGCTAATCAGGATGACTTCGTCTCGAAATTAACAATTCAATCACACATATCCTTTGACGCAACACCTGTTGTGAGTATAATTGGTATGCATCATGTTGTGTACATCTGTACATCCTGTCAACCTTCTGGAATTGTTTTGAAGTGTAAATGCCTTGAATCTCTAATCTGCAGCAGGCCTATATAGTGTCAAACGCCAAGCATTTAGCTTTCCCCAAGGAACGTGTTACGGTTGATCTAAGAGGCTGCTGTGATTATTGATGAGTAATAATATTATGAAGGTGACATAAGTCAGGTCGGTATTTCCTTTTATATATTTAGATATATTTATGTGTATCCTATTTTGTATAACTAACACCGCTGAGATGGCTGGCTAAAACTATTACCTTGCTGACTTGAATCTTCCCTACACAATAAACCAATATATCAAACTTACAGTTTTCATTGTATTTGCATTGACTTACTAAATATGCATGCATTATGATTTCAAATGTCTCTTTATAATAGTGTAAATACTGTATAGATGCATTTGTGCATGTATATCACTTTATTTTTAGAATTTCAGATTTTCATTTTTAATAAGGCTGAATAGTAATTATCTTATTATTTCTCGGTTCAACACAAAAATAGCTTTTACCTCCTGCCTCCATGATGCTGCATAGAAGGAACACATCCACTAACCTGTGTTTCAGTAGAGTAGGCCTGAAAAGGCTACTCCAAAAAAGTGTGGTTTATTTTTAAGTGGCACTGTATCCACCGAACAAGCTCGCTAATGAGCTATGCTGTGGTCCTTGCCTTGGGTTATGAAATAACTATTCAATCGTGTGTGTCTGTCTTATTTAGAGCGCGTATTTAAAGTCTCCACTTTAAATCACCATTATAACAATCACACAACATTGAACAGAAAACAATGGGAACGAATCAGAAAGTTTGTCGAACGAAAACAAATCTCTGGATAATTGGTTGCCCCAGATCAACCGTTATATATAG
This sequence comes from Gadus macrocephalus, assembly GCF_031168955.1. Lineage (NCBI taxonomy): Eukaryota > Metazoa > Chordata > Actinopteri > Gadiformes > Gadidae > Gadus > Gadus macrocephalus. The sequence goes on along the minus strand of NC_082402.1, from coordinate 9,889,708 downwards.
GCATACAGTACACACACACGCACACACACACGCATTTCTTCATTAAAACGAATTCCCTCATGAATGTTCACAAGATACAAAACTGATACTTCAGTCCCTTGAGTTTGTTTGGTTAACGTTTGTGCAAATCCCTTTTTTTTTAAGACCAATTCATCATTTTCCGGCTTTTCCAACACTGTTGGACGCATCACTATATCGATTCGCATAACAAATATTATAGAATAATAATTAAACAAAAAAAAGGCAGGGAAAGGATGATGTTGAAGAAAAAAGTAACACATGGTGTCATACAGGGACGCGGGAAGTCAGTCCGAGGGGGGGGTGCTGAGAGAGAATCTATATAATGACGTCATAATAAATGCTGCGCAACATCCGTTGTTTACAGAGACGAGATGAGGGGTGACGTCACATTCAGGGATCCGCTCTGATAAACACTCTACTGGTGTGTAAAAAGAGTTCTGCCAACTAGCCACTGCTATTCACATACGTTAGCAAATAAACAATGTGGAAATTAGAGTCAACTCGGCTGATACTGGGCTGAATTTCACACACTAACAACATGCCGACAAGCTGTTGCGGTCCGGGATTATACACAGCGTTATAACAAGGATTCAGGAGGTTATTTCTAAAGGTTTACAAAGGAAAGTGACAATAATAGAAAGCCTTAATTTTCATCCAGACTTACGAGTTGTCTGATATGAGGAAGGTGACGATTTCTCCGTCCAGTGAAACGCCCGTCTTTGCTCTTTTTTTGCCAACCAGTTTACGTGTGGGATTCCAGAATCAAAACGATAACATTCAACGTGTCTATTAATATGGCAGCAACATTTTACACCAGTTTTAGAATGTTCACTACAACAGATGTTGAACACCAACATGCTTATGTAAAATCAGCATAGTACCGATAATATGATAAATATCATAAAAAGGGTGGATGTCAATAATTTAATGAAAAATCATGTTGTATGATAAAATTATACAACAAAAAAAAAGTATTGATTTGTTCAGAAAACTTTCTCACTTGCAGTTACAGCCAGGGGCCGCTGCAGCACCCTAAGCACCCCCACTTCCCGCCTCCCTGGGTAACACTGTTGTTTTTTATTGGTCGTCATGAAAAAAAACATAAGGGGTAACACTGTTGTTTTTTATTGGTCGTCATGAAAAAAAACCTAAGGGGTAACACTGTCGTTTTTTATTGGTCGTCATGAAAAAAACGTAAGGGGAAACACTGTTGTTTTTTATTGGTCGTCATGAAAAAAAACATAAGGGGTAACACTGTTGTTTTTTAACGGCCGTCATGAAATAAATATAAGGGGAAAACACTGTCGATATTTATCAAATAAAACATAGGGGGTGACACTGTTGTTTTTCTTTGGTCGTCATGAAAAAAAACACAAGGGGTAACACTGTCGTTTTTATCAAATGAAACATGAGGGGTAACACTGTTGTCTTTGTCAAATAAAATATAAGGGGTAACACTGTCGTTTTTTATCAGTCATCAAGAAAAAAACAAGGGGTAACACTGTCGTTTTTTTTCATGACGACCAATAAAAAACGACAGTGTTACCCCTTATGTTTTTTTTCATGACGACCAATAAAAAACGACAGTGTAACACTGTCGTTTTTATCAAATGAAACATGAGGGGTGACACTGTCGTTTTTCTTTGGTAGTCACGAAAAAAAACATAAGGGGTAACACTGTTCCTTTTTTTATTGGTCGTCATGAAAAAAAACATAAGGGGTAACACTGTTCCTTTTTTTATTGGTCGTCATGAAAAAAAACATAAGGGGTAACACTGTTGTTTTTTATTGGTCGTCATGAATAAAAACATAAGGGGTAACACTGTTGTTTTTTATTGGTCGTCATGAATAAAAACATAAAGGGGGTAACACTGTTATTTTTTATTGGTAGTCATGAATAAAAACAAGGGGTAACACTGTCGTTTTTTTTCATGACGACCAATAAAAAACGACAGTGTAACACTGTCGTTTTTATCAAATGAAACATGAGGGGTGACACTGTCGTTTTTCTTTGGTAGTCACGAAAAAAAACATAAGGGGTAACACTGTTCCTTTTTTTATTGGTCGTCATGAAAAAAAACATAAGGGGTAACACTGTTCCTTTTTTTATTGGTCGTCATGAAAAAAAACATAAGGGGTAACACTGTTGTTTTTTATTGGTCGTCATGAATAAAAACATAAGGGGTAACACTGTTGTTTTTTATTGGTCGTCATGAATAAAAACATAAAGGGGGTAACACTGTTATTTTTTATTGGTAGTCATGAATAAAAACAAGGGGTAACACTGTCGTTTTTTTTCATGACGACCAATAAAAAACGACAGTGTAACACTGTCGTTTTTATCAAATGAAACGTGAGGGGTGACACTGTCGTTTTTCTTTGGTAGTCACGAAAAAAACCATAAGGGGTAACACTGTTCCTTTTTTTATTGGTCGTCATGAAAAAAAACATAAGGGGTAACACTGTTCCTTTTTTTATTGGTCGTCATGAAAAAAAACATAAGGGGTGACACTGTTGTTTTTTATTGGTCGTCATGAATAAAAACATAAGGGGTAACACTGTTGTTTTTTATTGGTCGTCATGAATAAAAACATAAGGGGTAACACTGTTGTTTTTTATCGGTCGTCGTGAAAAAAACACAAGGGTACTGTCGTTTTTATCAAATGAAACGTAAAAAAAACGGTCGTTTTTTATCTGTGGTCATGAAAAACCCATAAGGGGTAACACTGTTGAAAAGTATCGAATAAAACATAGGGGGTAACATACCAGAAACGATCACACCGAGAGACGAGGAGAAGCCTTCCGCCCGTGACTCAATCGGGAACTCCAGTGATCATGAATCACGATCAACCCGTCGCATTCGCGGACATAAAGAAACAATGTGGATCAGCAGGCTTCATACTTCATAGGATTGAAAAGCGGCGCCTCAGAGGGGTTGCAAGCAAGTGTCTTGTCTCCGCAAGTCCCCTGTCACCCGCTCCGCTACTTCCGTTTAACCGATCGCTTTACCCTTTCTTATAAAGGCAGCATTTAATATGGACTGATGAATCAAACGTACCGTTTACTATTGCATAATGGATTATCATTTTCAACAATGAAAAGTTTATTTTATTCTCTCATCCTCATTTTGTTCATTTGCGCGTGTCAATGTGTCAGAACATGGCTTGAAGCAAAACATCCAAGCAGTGCCTCTTGGGTTAATTTGTGCTTTATTATGGCAACAAAACAACAGAAATATAGATACATGCATTGTTGTCATAGAAACAGGGTTGCAGTGGCTTCATTAGGGATGTGGGCAATCCAAATTTGAGGTAGAATGGGAATAGGAAACGGTAATCTCTGGGATATATAGCAAACATTACATTAACCAAAAAGAAGCATACTTCTCCAAAACTGACCATTAATAATTAAATGATACATCAATCCATACCTTGTAATTTATTACAGAAACGAAGAAAGAAAAAGGAAAAAATTTACACTCACTTTTCAGAATTTATGTCTCTAGATCTTTACGTGGCTGACACAATTCCAGTCTACTTAAAAAATAATGAACTGAAACCAATCGTGTGTGCTGTGTTGGCATAAAATATCTTTCTCATACGTCTCTCTCGCCACTAGCTGGTTGGCAGTTTCTTGTTGAAATGTATGTACATGTTCTGCGTTTCTCAAAAAACGGTCATATTCAGTTGGTTGTTTATGGCATGTTAACAACATACATACAAAAAATATCACTCCATTATAAGAATTTGAATATCGCCATTTCTGTTTTTTACATTTGAACTTCAAACACATTTACATTCTTAAAAGACGTCCATCTTCAATCGCTTGTTGCTTAGATTTCCCTAATGGAATGAAAGCAGTTGTCTTCCATTGTTTTACATCCAAAGCCCTGTATCAGTAAGCCATGATTACTATATGCTCATGATACTGCAATATAACTCCTTTTCCCAGGCACCCTGATACTTTAAAAAAAAAAAACATTCTGGTCACCATCACGCTATTAGCGGCTGGGCTAACACATGCCAAGTCGCGTCCTGTATACCAATGATCAATTATAACAAAACTAAACCAAGAACGCTGAGTATCTTTCAGTTCAGAAGAGTTCCGTACAACTGGGCCTTGGTCAGACTGTCTTTCCTGGAGAGTCCCAGGGTACCAAATTTTTGGCTGTAAGGGGGAGGGGGCGGGGGAGGCGGGGGGGACGTCTGGCTCCCCTGCGGCGGGAGGTTGTGCTGCATCTCGGCCTGATAGTGCTGCAGCTCGGCCGCCTGCATCTCCAGCGTGGCCCCCCGGTTCAGGGACTCGCCGGAGCTGGTGGGGCTGGCCGGGGCGTACTCCTCCCCGGCCCCGACGGCCCCCGCCCCGCCCACGCTGCCCTCCAGGTCCTTGGAGCTCCCTGAGTGGTAGAGGCTGTTCTCCGACTCCTGGCTGTCCTCCTTGGCGCGGTACAGGTGCGCCTGCGCGCTGTGGCACTGCCGGCCCATCATCATCACGGGGCCGCGCTCCGAGCTGGGGCTGCCGCCCCCGCCGCCGCCGCCCCACACCGAGTCGGCCGCCCCCTGGTGCGGGTAGTAGTCGGCCCCCTCCTGGAAGCTGCTGTACAGCGGGCCCAGGCGGATCTTGGAGGGCCGCACCGAGAAGTGCTGCTCGGAGAAGCTGTAGGGGGAGGCGCGGCCGGGGCTGCGGTACGCGGCGGCGCTCAGGTCCTCCACGCTCAGCTGCCGCCACCGGCCGATCAGCTCCTCCTCCTCCTCCTCCTCCTCTTCCTCCGCCTCGCCCGGGGCCAGGGCGCTGCCGCGGCGGCTGTCCCCGTAGGCCACGCTGGGGGAGGAGGAGGGCGGCAGCGGCTCGTAGGGCTCGCTGAAGCAGGAGGACATGGTGCGGCTGTACACGGGCGAGCTGCCGTTCTGGTGGTGTTGGTGGTGCGGGTGCTGGTGGTGGCTCAGCTCCGCCTGCTGGAAGGGGTGGGCGCCGATGGAGAAGCCGCCGGGGCTGTCCCGCTCCCAGGAGGAGTTGCTCTTGCGCTCGTAGTCCCCGGCGTCCCTCCACTCCATGTAGAGGGAGTGGTGGTGGGGCGAGGACCCCCCGCTGCTGGGCGGGCCCTCGCCCTTGTCCTCCGAGCCCGGCCCGCTGAAACTGGAGTAGGTGCTGGAGCCCGGGAACTTCCCCCCAAAGTGCTCCTGGGAGAAGCCGGGCCTCGGCGCCACCGGGGCCTCCTCCGGGTTGCTGTCCGTGGAGTTCTGGGGCCCGTAGAGCAGCTTCCTCTGGCCGCGGAGGTCCATGCTGGGCCGCCGCTCCCGGAGCCGCTCGTCCGGGCAGTACAGGGCCGTGTCGCTGCTGTACAGGTCCGTTTTGTAGGCCGCGCGGAGGCCGAAGCCCAGGCCCAGCACTTGGCCGGAGCGGGGGCGGTCCACCCTGCCCAAGGTGTCCATGAGGAAGCCGTGCTCCTGGGCCGGCGGGCTAGGCGAGTGGGAGGCCTGGCTGCTGCTACAGGCCTCGTCGGCCTTCTCCAGCGCTTCGGCGACGACGGAGCCGGGGACGGAGTCGGCGTAGGAGGGGTGGCCGAGGGAGGACTCCTCCAGGTGCAGGGTGACCCGCTGCTGAAGGTCTGCAGGCAGCTGGGAGGATGGAGCACAATGACCAGGAGAGCACTGGTTAAAAGGGGGAGAGGAACCCCAAAGCCTGTCGGTGTTCAAGACAACCCCGTAATGAAACGCATCCCTCTGTGTGGAAATGTAAACTTGTCTAAACGAATTTGACAGTTTGACATGATCATTTTCCTGCCGGTAGCTCAATAGCTGTCTCCCCCGTCCATTCTGTCACCGTCTCCAAAATGGGATAATGTTTTTTTTCCATCTTGCATCTTTCTTCTGCATCTTTGCAAAATTGTTAGTGCGAGTTAACGGCTGAATTTCATCATGCATTATGGTAAAGGAGTGGAACAATGGTGTGTGATCTGTCACTGTATCAGCATAGCTGTGTCGTAATCCTGCTGGGCTTCAGGAATGATGCACAAGGTTTGTACCACTTGGAACAGATTCAGCAGCGTTTCTGCTCTAATGCACTGCTGGATAATGGAAATCTATATGCATACTCAGCAGATTGCATACATAATATAATGCAATACATATATATATATATATATATATACATATTTTTTTTATATAGCCTGGCATGAAGAGACATTATGCCATTGCTGAAAACTATGTTTTTCATGTATTATTAATGAATTATTATATATAGCAATACATTCATTCATTTATTAAGCCGTTTTGTCGGTCTTGTATTTATTGCAGAGTGGGAATTGTGTGCTATCGATTCTTGGGGTGCAATCAATAAAGCAGTGACATTTTTACATCGCAGAAAAAAAAAAAAAAAAATGCATTAAAACCCACACACTGATTGTGATCACTGTGCCAAACTCCATAGTTCAGGACTGAGGGGAGAAGTAAATCCATGGCTGACAGACATTTCCTTTCCAGTCCATACCTCCTCAACGATAGCCCTCTGCATGTACCGTCCTCTGTGTCTGCTTCTCCATAGCAACAAGCTTTAGGCCAACTGCAGCACACAGCCAACATGGATCTAGTCGGCTGGCAAGGAGATGCAAGCTAATTATAACTTTGGAGAAACGGGAGCCATGCCAATTTCTGGGACACTGAATGGATAATTATTCATAATAATTTACAACTTTGAACACGCTTGACGCCAGGCGATGGCTGTCCACACATTTTACAGCGCGCCTATTGTTTCACATTAGCCTTCATGTGCTGCTCAGATATTGAAGCCCATAATTAAACACCAACTTTTTACGTGTTAATACGTTGGTGGGTGACACACAAAACGCACAAATCAAACAACATGAAATGTGCTTCAGGGTCCGAGCAGCAGTGCATTCATTGGTAACATTCATTGATTTACTTTCCGGTAACACTCGTAACGTTCAGTCTTAGGCGTGTGTAAGACTATAATTAATGATGACCTAATCATTAACAAAACATTAATTCACATTTGCAGATGATTAATAAGGGCTATGTTAAAGGGAAACTGCTGTCGATGCCATGTCAATATCGTCTCTCTTGCGACATCACAAATGGCCACCACCATCTATGATGGATAGATAAGCCGATCAATAGGTACAGGCGACATGATAGGCTAGTAGGCTGAGCACTTATTAATCATCTACCGATCTCTATTTAAGATTTGCTTACGATTTGTTCATTGTCAACTCAAGGCTTATAATGACTTATTATGACTTATAATGACTTATTACTTATTACGGTATTATAAAGTGTCCCCCACTTTCATGTGTCTCCCTAGGGCCCACTGTTGTTGGACAAACAGAGAGCACATAAGGAACATACCAAATGCATCATCTTTGTGTTACATAATGCCACGGCATGCATATGCATATGCATATGCATATGCATATGCTTGGCTCGGCCCACTCTGCTGGTGTACTCTGCTGCTGCCTCTGGCACTGGGCTTTCAGCTTTCAATAGCTTTGCATCGCCATCGATCGCATCGCCGCTCACATTGATATTTCCATTCAGCCGTTCGGGCAAAAAGTGGACATCCATTCTTTTAGGGTGTATGGACCCGGACCCAGAATACAAATCTGCTGTTGTCACGCGGACGAGGCCCAGGGCCCAGAGCTGAACCAGCACAAGCAGTGCCAACAAACTGGTGATAAAACTGGCGTTACACACACACACACACAGTATATGCATACACACACACACACACACACACACACACACACACACACACACACACACACACACACACACACACACACACACACACACACACATATCAATGCGTGCGTGACATGGTTGAGCATAATGTGCAGTTGTATTTGTATTGCATTTGTATGTTTGCATATTTGTATATGTATATTTGTTTATTTGTTGATGTGTATATTTGTATATGTGTATATTTGTATATATGTATATTTGTATGTTTTTGTATTCATATATTTGTATCTTACACACGTGGAACGGTGTCACAGCGTGCTTAGCGGGGTAACACAGCCGTATCTCATAACACTAATTAAGCCAGTGGCCAAATACAGAATACCGGAGCCCTCGTAGAGTTTAATGAAACAAAAGACTGTGAGTCATGTTACATACACCTGTGGCTAGCCTGCCAATAATGTGTGTGTGTGTGTGTGTGTGTGTGTGTGTGTGTGTGTGTGTGTGTGTGTGTGTGTGTGTGTTTGTGTGTGTGTGTGTGTGTGTGTGTGTGTGTGTGTGTGTGTGTGTGTGTGTGTGTGTGTGTGTGTGTGTGTGTGTGTGTGTGTGTGGGTGTGTGTGTGTGTGCCATTCAATTACATGATCAATCTCTTCACAATTACAATTATTTTACGGCGCTTGTTATGATTCAGTGCTGTTGACTAAAGAAATAAAAAGTTATATTGAAGGTCAGACTTCCTGGCAGAAAATTGCCTGCACCTTCTGAGGCTTTATTATGGGAATATACGGTTTCATGACCCTAGCACCAGAAGAATCTGCGAGCCCATGTTTTATCGGCTCTGGCAAATGTGTCTGGCTGCCCTCCCGTTCAGACAGATTCCCAGCAGACCTGGCCCGGGTCTGGCCAATCACAACAGTTAAACTGTTATATGGCGGGTTTGATACGATGACAGTACAGAGGACTGTACACTGCTGATGTATTTGCATAAACAAATGGTTCATAGCTCTGATTGGTTCTGGTCTATCCAGTTTGGCCCCAAGGGGTTTTGGTCTGCGTCTATTGAGTACAGCCCTTGGAAATCGAAAAAATTAACTGAGGGGTGCCAGACTAAAAGGCCTTTGGGAATGGGTCAAGCGATGTCAGGCTAATGGTTTTAGGTTGTTTTGTACAAACTGGGTTGGACACCACACATACAGCTTGGACCCCACCTAAAGATGAAGCGCTCTCTGAATGGCAGTTCCTCGGGATCAGCACTGCTGTGCTGTCCAAGGCAAAGACCCCTTGAATTAAAATGTCTATAAATCATTTTACAGTACTTTGTGATAAAAATGTATATATTTTAACTAATGTCCAGTGAGTAATGCAGATAGGATATTTCCAATGCCGATATCCAATTGCGTCTTAAGGTTTTAGAAAAAAGCAAGATCTTTTTAAAAAAATAAATCGAAATAAATAAAATGCTATCACGCATGCTAATAACACAGAGGCTTTGCGATAACAACTCACTTACTGTGGAGGGGTAACTCAGAGGGCTTGACAGGGTATTGGACAGTATGGTGTTGTGTGAGGGCTTACCTCAGAGAGCTGGGCCCGGTACACAGCCTTGTTACACTGGAGCAGTTGGGCGGCCAGGTTGCAGTCCTTCCTGTACAGCTCCTGAGGAAGCACAGGAACGTGTGAGGCGGCTGTGGCCTGGTCACTTATCTTGGAGGAATGTATAGAGCATGGTATGGATGTTATGGATTGGATTATGACCAGGGGAGGTTTTCGCTTCCCTTCCACATCCTATGATTAAAATATTGTCGTACGTTTATAGCGTGTGTGTGTGTGTGTGTGTGTGTGTGTGTGTGTGTGTGTGTGTGTGTGTGTGTGTGTGTGTGTGTGTGTGTGTGTGTGTGTGTGTGTGTGTGTGTGTGTGTGTGTGTGTGTGTGTGGATATACATAGTATAACATAATAGTATAAAAAATTATAATGAAAATATCAGTAATATCACAACCATTAACGCAGCAACTTGAAATTGGGAAATGGCCTCTTTATGGACGGCTGTCAATCAGGAAGCACTTTGAATGTTCTTTAAAAAGCAGTGACATTTGCATAATAACAACACATTGTTTGCTGATTGAAAGGATTTCAACCTAGAAGAGAATACAAATAATAACGATTCACTAAAAAAGTCTTTGCTTTTCTCTTAAATTATATCATGGAGCCAAAGGTTTGTCTACCCATGTGGAAGACTGCGCAATGCGTGCAGCCCGGGGAGAGTGCGCACTAGGTAAGCAATCCAGTCATTTAAATTGGCTCGAATGAAATAATATGACCAAATTATAGCAATTTAGCATTTTTAAAACAGTGATATTAAATCGTAAAGTCGCTGCTGCGGACAAATGAACCAATATGTGTCACAAGACAGTGAACGCTCACGTTGTCCTCTTGCAGCTTCTCTATGGTGAGCTTGGCCTCGATCAGGTGGTTGTTGAGGACGATGATCTCCCTGCTCAGGGCCCGCTTCTCATCGTCGTGGTGCTGGGTCTGCCGGGAGAGGGGGAGGGGAGGGGAGGGGGAGGAGGAAGGGAGGGGGAGGGGGAGGGGAGGGGGAGGAGGAGGGGCTTAGTTGCCAAAGTATCCACTTTTCTGGCGCTTCACTACTTAATGAGTTTTCGGTGCCTTGAGAAGCACTTTACGAATGCCACGATTGAATTATGAAATATTTATTGAAATGCATCACGCCGGGAATTGGTTGAAAGCGTGCCGACCACAGTGTGGAAATGTGACAATGGTTTTTGTTGTTGCACACACACTCATTACTGTTTTTTAGAGTAATAGCTTGTGATGAAATGGGAGATAAATAGTGTTGCCAAACTAATGAGCCAATATGAATACACAATATACAAATGCAACGCTTGAAAAATTACAAACAAACTAACTTCCATTCTATGAAGCGAACACACTCAGCTGTACCCGCAAACACTGAACAAATATTCAAGGCTATTAGCGCCAGCTATAAATGAAATAACTGCCTAATAAGTTGCCTAAGAATGCAAACATTAGCAACGGTGTTTGTTGAAGACACTAAGCTTTTTAACCTCTTTCAGGCCTAAACCTCTAGCGGGGTTTCGCAAAAGGTCACCGACCAATCGTCAGTGACTGACTGCACAGAAACAAATGCATTTGCCAATCTGGCTGTGTAACGTTTGTCTCTGCTGTAATGACAATGTGCTGACACTGTTATGGTGGTTGAAGCTTCACGGGCAAACCCATTCAGCACCGGCCCATAATGAATGAAATGTTCAACCTATTCAACGCCATGATGAATCAATAGCACACGACAAAGGAGCTGTTAAAGTTCCTCTTAACGCAGCAATAACTTATTTTCTCACATGAGTCTGCGTGACCTCCAATTCCTCCTCGCTATTGACCCCTGGGTCCTAACGCTCAGCTGTCATAGTCTTTTATCTCCCAAACTAGTGGCCCTCATTATAGATTAAGCCTTTCTCGTTGGGCGGGAAAGGCACATCGTTAATGGTGGTTGAACGATGATCCTCTGCTACCTGGTTCATTTTATCTCCAGCGCCAAAGACAAACGTCTTATGCTACTGCTTAGATGTCAGCAGGAGGGTGTCCCATTAAAATAAGCCAGAATTAATTACACATACACATTTCAGCTCCCAATGGGTTCCTATGTAGGTAAAACCATGATATAAACAGCATGGTTTGCATGAATTTTCTCAACTCCCCTTTTGGTTTTTGTACAGGAAGGGACACATAAGCCAGGGACACATAAGTGCATTGCCATGAGCAATGCACTACAAACAAGTGGGCAGACCACTTACATTTCTGTGAATCTTTTCCTCCAGATCTTGATTGATCCTCTGCAATGCCGAGTAGCTGCTCTGTATTCTACAGGCGACAAAGCACAGTGTTGCTGTGGAGCCAATAACACTCCTCGCTCAATGCCCGTACGCACAGTTGCCCACGCACATGCACACAAACATACACACACACGCACACACACGCACGCACGCACGCACGCACGCACGCACGCACGCACGCACGCACGCACGCACGCACGCACGCACGCACGCACGCACCCACCCACCCACCCACACATACACACACACACACACACACACAGACACACACACACACACACACACACACACACACACACACACACACACACACACACACACACACAGACACACACACACACACACATACACACACACACACAAACACACACACATATACAGATACAGATATGCATTAAGATGAAGCAGGGTATACAGGGTAGGACTGGCACTCTCATACACACACACAGACACACACACACACTGGATCTCAACTTTATTGAAACGCCGAACAACTACAATGAGCTTATGTTCCCTCATCTCACACGGCTGCAGTTACATCAGGGCGGCCTGCTCTGTGTGGTGAGGGAGGTCAGGTGATATGCCGGGGTCCCCTGATTGGGCAACAGTACCTAGTTAGCTCAGATTGTTGCCCGAAAGACAAATTTTAGAAATGTATGTGTTTTCCCTGTGGGAGGGGATTTGATTAAAGATTAGGCAGCCCTGGACTGTATGAAAACAAGGCTGATCTAATCACAGAAATGTAACATTGTATTTTTTAACAAAAAAACAGCAGGTATAAACTGAAACACAGTGCGTTAATTCCTATTGGGTTAGGTAACGTGTTGACCACATAGCTAAACGTTCCATCAGAAATCGTGTGTACTCCTCCCACACAAAAAAATCAGTATTAGGCCCATACCAATCCTCCTATTCCCTTTGTTTCAATATATTGACAGCTGAGGGGCAGTGAAGAAAGAGAACAATTATTGTAACACTAATTCTTTGTGCGTGCATGGCTGTGTGACAGAACTGAACAGAACCCAGCTTTAATCAAACTTTCAAGCTAGTCTTGCGCCTTCACACCTCCTACACTTTCCCGTCACTTGCACTCTCTCAAGAGGGGAGCTTTTATACAAACAATAAGAATGAAACAACTACAAAATAAAAAAAAAACTACCAATTACGGTCAGTATTACTAAAATTGTGCGGCTCATTCATATTAGCCTTTCAGAAACCAACAAACCAATCGATTCCTACAGCAATCTAGTTTAAACGTAGCATTGTGCCCATGCAGGCCAATTAAAGCTGAAACTAAGCAACCCAAAAAGCACCTCCTCCCACTCTGTTCCCTCCTGCCCCACATGTCTCCCCCACTGAGGAGTGCTCACTTGTGATTGACAGGCAAGATGAATCCCCTAAACAAATCAGGGCAGCGATGCCCTGAATGGTCTGAATTGTGCCGAGAGCATTCCACTCACAAATAGAAACTAATTACGCTGAAACTAGCTCCTGAGTCGTACCTATCGCCTTTCAATTCATAGCTTTCTCCAATGCTCTTATTGGATTGTTCTCCACCTTGTTTTCGTAAGTCACTTCGTCAGTTCCCCCGCGAGAACTGACAGAGAAGCACCCCCCCACCCTACCTGACGGAGAAGCACCCCCCCACCCTACCTGACGGAGAAGCACCCCCCCACCCTACCTGACGGAGAAGCACCCCCCCACCCTACCTGACGGAGAAGCACCCCCCCACCCTACCTGACGGAGAAGCACCCCCCCACCCTACCTGACGGAGAAGCACCCCCCCACCCTACCTGACGGAGAAGCACCCCCCCACCCTACCTGACGGAGAAGCACCCCCCCACCCTACCTGACAGAGCAACACCCCCCCACCCGACCTGACGGAGAAGCACCCCCCCACCCTACCTGACGGAGAAGCACCCCCCCACCCTACCTGATGGAGAAGCACCCCCCCACCATACCTGACCCCCACCCCTCCCTGACGGAGAAGCACCCCCCCACCCTACCTGACGGAGAAGCACCCCCCCACCCTACCTGACCCCCACCCCTCCCTGACGGAGAAGCACCCCCCCACCCTACCCGACCCCCACCCCCCCTGCCGGCGCCGCCCCCCTACCTGCGCAGCTTGTCGGTGAACTTGTCGAGCTCCTCCTGGGCGCGGCGCAGCTCCGTCTCCAGGTACTGCCGCGTGGAGTCGAACTCGCTCTCCAGGAGCTCCAGCTTGTGGGTGGTGAAGGACAGCCGCTTCCGCAGGTCCTCCTTCTGCTCCAGCAGGGAGCTGCGGGCAAACACGCACACACCCACACGCACACACACACACACACACACAGACAGACACACACACACGCACACACACACACACACACACACACACACACACACACACACACACACACACACACACACACACACACACACACACACACACACACACACACACACACACGCACAGACACGCGCACACACATACACACAAGCACAGACACGTGCACACACATACAAACAAGGTGAAACATGGCATCAAGCGTCAACAATTTAAAATAAATAAAGCTGGGAACCGGCTTCTTTTCTTATGTTGGTATTTGTTTTATGGGATGGGAACAGTGACTGAAATTGATGAGTCATGAGGAATGCAGTTTGTGTGACGAACCAAACAGGCAGATGCAACAAAATACAGTAGACCTACATCCCGGCTCTAGCAAAGGGAGAACCACTTTGGCCTTTTTTCAGGCTTATTCAAGAGGACGAATGGAATGCAACAGCATCATCCCGTCCCCCGAAAGAAGCGTCTTATCTGATCGTAGCTGCTCTGATCAATATCTACTAGCCCAACGTGACAGAGATAGACTGCACAGGTCACTTCAGCTCATTGCCTGTGACTTACAAACACAAAGAATGACCTGTCTTTTGTGCGAGTACAAAGTTCTTCCGGCGACCCAGAACATGCTGTTGATGTACTCACCTGATAAAATCGTTCAAACCTCAGTCTCAGGTCACGACCAGTCGGCCCAATCACAGGTCAGGCACCACCCCTGGCTTGTGATTGGCCTGCCCAAACTCTCAGGATCCTCTCTCTCTTGTACAACGACCGTTACAAGAGCAAGCCATGAAAATGAGGCTGTGAATGGACACCACCAGGCCCCGGTCATGCTCCTTTAAACCTCAAAGAAACAATTTCCACCCAGGCCTCCTCTTAAGGTCATTCGTGGCTGAGCTATTGTAAAGTCCCCTCGTTAAGAATGAAACGGCCCCGCCCCTCAGCCCCGCCCCCCCCTTTGACAATCCACAGGCGGAAAGACTATTATTCATGATACGTAATGTACCTGATGAAATATGAGCCGAAACCCACCCAATCCATCACAGCAATTGACTGGGATGGGCCCTGTTTCGAACCCCCCCCCCCCCCCCCCCACACACACACACACACTCCCACTTGCCCCGACCACAGCACACCGGAGCATGCAATTAGAAGGGAACAGTGTGCAGTGACGACTATTTTTAGTTATTATTTCGGGGGTGCGTGCCGTGCACCATACCCAGACTAGCAGCTCCATTAACAGTGTGAGTGTGAGGGGGGGGTGGCCGTGGGGGTGGGTCAGGGCACGCTAATGGACTCCATATTGACAGACTGACGGAGACAGCAGAGCAGAGCCTAATAACTCCATCATCAGCTCTCCGGATTCACGCCTCGCAGATGGAAATGTGTTCCGCTTTTGCCCTTCTCTTCGTTCGTTGACGCCCTCTTTCTCTTGCTTGCTCTCAGCAAAGTACTGCTCGGGATTCTTCTCTGCCTTACATCGGGCGATAACATCCTATACTGTTATAGCCTATAATGTTATTGGCCCAGCTTTCATGGCCCACAGACGGCAGCACTCAAAGACTTGGTTGAACATTGAATTATGTTAGCAAGCTCCGTTAAAGACAAGTGCAGTTTAAGGCTTAAAAAGTCCAATTCAAATCAATATTTAAGGTACATTTATTTTCTCTGTGAATGATATTCCTCTCCGAGCAGCGACTCGGTGACTGCTTGACCGTGTGTAAAGGTGTGTGTGTCAGGGAGATGTTTCTAACGCCTGCGACCCCAGTGACTCCCTGCTGACTCAGCTCTAGCGTAAATCCTCTCGCGCGCGCTACCGCCGCCAACCGCCGCCGCCGACCGCCGCCGCTGCCTAACCCGATGAAGTGCTCTCATGCCATTGAACGGCGGTGGGCGAGAGAGAGCGAGAGAGAGAGAGGGAGCACCCGCCGCCGCCGCCGCCGCCGCAGCAGCAGCCCTTCAGTCGGCCAACTGCAGAGGTGAGAGGACGCGTGGGAGCAGCCAGCCGACAAACACAATGTAACACGTGTTATTATTAGATAAGACCAGCTAGCTGCACCTAAACAAACACTAGGTAAATATATATGGATGTTAAAAAAATGGTATATTGCTTTGAATATATAGAGACAATATGTGCCCGATGGCTTGTGGCTGGATGGACGGACGGACGGACGGACTGTCGGGCAGATGGTCGGATGGACAGACGGATGGAGGGGCAGACTATGGGTGAACGG
>NC_082402.1:9858837-9871337 GCF_031168955.1 Gadus macrocephalus | reverse complement strand
AACGTTTCACATGCTTATAGATATAGATATACATATTTTACATATGGTGGGCCCAGTGGAGCAATAAGGGCTTAGGTGCAGATCAATGCTAGAACAATAGTAAACTCATCTGCTCTCCAGGGACAAAGCCGTTCACAGTGGAAAAAGAACGTGGGAAAATCATCTATTTGCAATTGTTGTTTCTTTCTTCACTACACAAGTAGAAGATTGTGTGCCTGTGAAGAATGTTACAGAACATCGCTAGCCGGTGCACAAGGACTCAGCCAGAAAACTTTACGGCTACATGTGTGCCTGACACTCACAGACACACATACACACACACACACACACACACACACACACACACACACACACACACACACTTCCACACACAATCGAGCGCACATGCTGGTCTCTCAGCCCCCGCACCGCCCACCTTTTTTTTCGATCGGTTGCTAAGGTGACGGCAAAGTCTGAATTTTAATAAGACAATAAATTAAGGCAATTTGATTTATTTTTCAATGGGATTGAATGGAAAACTATGGTACCATATACATCTCTTATTTATTTAGGCTTTAATGATAAACAGGTTTTGAATAATGCTAAATCTGGATGAAAGAATAGAGTTATTACTGTATTTCAAGTTATTTTAATCGGTTTTAGATCAACTCTCCGTCAAGTGAAATAATGTATATTTATGTTTATGTAATGTTTATGTAAAGACTGAAAGAAAAGCCAAAAAAGACATGATGTTAATTGTAAACCTACCTCAGGAAAGATTTTAGATTGAAAGGATAATTTAAATTACATTCAGATTGAAATAAATAAAAAGCCTTTATAGATCAAATCTATGTTTGTAAATGCTATTGCCGACAAGTACAGCCTCTAAATGTATCAGAAGTGACAGTGAATGGTTGAGTTCCTGTCAAAACTGTATGATTTCATCTGTTAGGCTTAATGCTTTGCAAACCCGAAAAATAAGCTAAAGAAAGAAGCTAAGGGGTGTATCTTTGAAAATGATTAAAATAGGAAAGACTAATGCTATGTCATATATCCAATAGACTGCACATATTGCATAATTGTAAGAGAAATCATAAATGTCAGAAGTTGGAAAATATCGGCGGTTCAAATTCGGTCGAGGCGATCAAAAGATGCGCAGCCGTGCAAGAACAAGCCTTTGGGGGCTTTGCTTTGCTCTGTGGTGCTGTGACAGCCAGGGCTGCTGTTTTAATGACTGTCTGAGCAAAGAGCACTGGGTTGCTAGACAGGGAAAACAAGGAGAATGTTTCTCTCTGCGTCCACGCCGTCCATTCTGACAGGACTCCCGACTCATGCAGAGCAAATTATGGATGTCTGACTGTATCTGCCATAGTGAGCGGATGAGTCGCTTATAGACTGCATTTTTGCGTTTGGATTGGAAGGAGAAACACCAGTATGAAGGCCGTTTTTGACTGGTCATCGTGGAGACAGACCCGGTGAATACAAAGCCAATTTTTACTTTGAGTGAAAAATATATGTTCAACAAATTCTCCTCCTTTATGCAGCAAAAAGGTCTTTATATCCCCTGACAATATTTGGTGGAATACCAACCTATGCTTCAATAAAAAACATAAAAACGTAAAAATAGTTTGCCACTCATCACTTCATGATGAAATACTTCCATGACTCACCAAGTTGATTCCCCTGGGAAGAGACACTGATCTGCAGGGGTATCTGGAGAACGCAGATCCCAACGGGACCTCTGGAAAGGTGCTCTTCCCCTTGAGTCCTCCATCTTTTCTGAGCAGCGAGGGAGGCTGAATTATCTTGTCTTCCGCTATCATAGGCAGTCCGTACGACATCTCCGTCTTCGTCCGATGTCCGCTAAGCCCGTCCTGCCCCCTGATGCGGTGGATGTCTGCCTCCAGATAGGCCTTCCCCTCGGGGACAGCGAGAACCTGCTCGTCCTGCATCTCCTCTGCAGGAAGCAGAGGGCCTTGCTGCTGCTGCAGCTGCTGGGCCACGGGGCAGGCAAAACCAGGGCTGAACTGGGAGAGGGCTCCGGCACTGGTCTCAGGCGGTGCGGTAGTGGTCCTGGCTGCGGTCGAGGTTGAAATCAGTCGAGGTCGGAGGCCACTCTCCCTCTTCGACAAGAGGCTGACGGGTTGACCAAACGCCTGCAGGCTGTTCGGTTCGAACACGCTACACGTCACCTCGTCCAGGAAGCGTGAGAACTTGAGTTTAGCGCCGATCTTCTGCTCCAGTTGCGTCCAGCGCGGGGGCCTCGTGCTACCAGCTCTCGGCTGGCCCTCGGCGCAGCCCCTCCCCTGACGCACGCCGGCCTCGTCCGTCTCGTCATGGAGTCCTCCACGCCCGCGTCGGAGTGTTCTACCGAGGGACCGGGCGGGGGCGACGGCTCCTCGCTCGTCCCACCCTCCAGCCCCTCGCTCGTCCCACCCTCCAGCCCCTCCGGTGAGGCGGGCCTGGAAAGCCTGCTGACTCTGCCTCTGGACGGAGCCGTGCGGGAGGCCGGCGGTCCCGGAGCTCCAGCTGTCCACGCTGTCCGAGCCCTCGCTGCCCATAACGCTGGGCCCTAGACTGATACTGCTGCTGCAGGCACTCTGGCTGGGGCTGGAAGGGAGCCCATGAGACAGGGACCCCATAAGCTCCTCCAGCCAAACCTGGTCGCCACTGAAGACGGGAAGACAGCGGGCTGAGGGCAGGGCCCAGGCCCTGGGGAGCGGCTGGGCCAGGCCGGCCTCATCTCCCTGGTGGACTAGGCTGCTGGTGGAGGAGCTGCTAGTTCCATCCATGGGTGTGAGTGTGAAGCATCCCTCTCTCTGGCGCAACTCCCTTTAATTGTCAATGCAACACACGCATCAATTGATCCACGCTCCGGTGGGTTGCACCAATTACACAGGGTTCCACCCCAATTCCATCCCATTAGGTCAGGAGGGCCCAGACACTGTCTAGTACATTCCCATCTAGGCCAACCACAAGGCACCCTCCATTGCCAGGATGCCCTCGCTCACACCCCCGCCAACACCCCACATGCCAAGCCGCACAACGACACAACACGACAAAATATTTTATTCAAGGGCTGCTTGTGCTAAGGTCCTTTGTTTGGTGCATCCGACCAAATTGTCACAGAGGACTGAATGGCCGCCTACGACCTGCCACACTGTGTCTCCCTGTGAAAAAAATGCCAAGACTGTGTGTATTCCAGAGCTGAATAAGACCACACACGCTTGAGGTTCTCAGACTGAAAATTTTGCAGAAGTTTCAAGTTGGAGCCTAATGAGAGCCACAGAGAACTCATTAATATATTCTGAGTGCGAGTACCTTTGGTGGTCGGGTTAGGACTCACACCAAGGGTGCTGTTCTCAATTAGACAATCTATTGATAGTTGAGCAATGATCTTTTTGAGCTCTTTCCAGGTCACTGACTCGAGCAGAGAATTGATCCTAGATAGCAGCTGACAGGAGAGGAAATAATGGGATGTGTTGCAGAACAGAGACACACACACAGACTAATGGACAGGGTTGCTAAGTAACGGATTACATGTAATGAGATTACAGGGATCTGATCGCAACTACTGGCGTCTGCAATTGCAGGTGCACTTACTGCAGTAACCGATACCATTACATACTGAAATTGATGAAAATTAAAGAAGGGAGGTGGATGATACACTATTTTAATTGCTTTCTGGCTGCAGAACACTCAGAAGGATGTTTACTATGCCGTACAGTGCCAGTAGAATCCACAGGTTACTATAAACTAGAGTTTCTGATTTGTGCTTTCCATTAGAAACAAGTTATCATGGACGCATTCCATTGTAGAAGGGACATCACCGGGGTTGCTAGGCAATATGTGCAAAGTACACAGACACTAGTGAGTTCCATAAAAAATGCATTATTATAGGATGCTCAGTGTGTTTGCAAAACCATGATGCAACGACCCAGTTCCTGACAGTTTGAAGTCTAAACATAGAGCAAGGCTAAATTTAAACAATGTCTCTTATAACAATCTGAATGCACTATCTTTACATCATCTCTAGCTGCTATATTATTTTAAAGGACGCCTTTGAAAGGGGGCTATGATTCCCTTCGGTGGGATTATTATTTTTTGATAACAATTAAAAACCACACTTGTCACATATGACGATGCCACAGTATAATCACAGGCAATTCTAATCTCCCCTTATTTTTGCTTCCTACAATACCAGCAGAGCTCTCATCATAAAGAGTACGGTTATAAGGGCATCACTGTAATATCCATTGATATTCAACAACTTTACACAATGCTATTGACAGCCCCGCTGTCACTCTTTGCAGGGCAGAGGGGTGGGGGGGGGAGTTCACAAGTGGTTAGTATGGCTTGCAAACAGGATCCTAAGCGATGACTGTTATTAGTAGTTTAGGCCCTTTTTTCGTATACAGTAGATTTGACTTCACATGGGAGACAACAAAATCCGCCCTGTCTGTAATATTGGGTCACAGTGGGTTTGGGTGATACGAGCTGTATGATGCCGGAATGTACACTAATCCATCCTGAGGGAGATCCTACTTCCTGTCAGGCTCACAGTTGAGCTTGTGAAACCTATTTTTTCGTGGGAAATGAGGCTAGAACCATGAGCAACGGCGGCCGACGCAATCACGAACCAGACTGCTCTGGTCTCCTGGGTTGTCATTAGACGATGTAAGGTGTCGATACGGAAGACTGGCGCTGCTGCGCGTGCACCTGCTAAACCCCTTCAGGACGCCACCAGATGTGGACGTTACCTTACAGCTCCAATATACCCCCAACCCCCACACCCCACCCGCCATGACTTTCCCTCTCAAGTAACACATTCACCCCATTTCTTGTCATGACCCCCTGCATATTTCGTATCAATAACTTTCTTGGGCATTGCCATTTTCAGATATTCCCACCTCTTTCTCCTTCTCCTTCTCCAGTCATGATGAATGTCTTTAATAATCTCTATCTTCCTCTCTGGAGAAGAAGAGATAGACGGGAGAAAGCGCTGGCCGTGCTGAGACCATCCGGAGGTAATGGTGCTGAATGGATTTCTGCAGCCCAGCGAAGAGGTGTGGGTAATTGGCAGGGTTTGTTCAGTGTTTGAGTGCTAGGTTTCTTTTCTGCCCTGGGTCCGTGGCTGACTGTGTTGAGGCCCCTAGTGGACGGAAGGTCGGAGCTGACCAGCCCCCTCTCTTTTCTGATTCCTGTGGACAAAAAAAACTACTTTCAGGTGATCCGATCCGATGTGAGCCATTGAACAACGCGATTGGTTCAATACCGCTCCAAAGGCCCCGTGCAAAACAAATGATGGTTAGCCAATTCCCTCGTAATTTATCTATTGCTGTCCGAGGATGAAAAAGACGTTAACGTCGGACTTAACCAGAACAAAAACGCTATATTTCTCTCCCGCCCCAGCACACCCACAAAATATTATGTTAGGAAGATTAAGTGACGTGACTAAGTGCTGGGGGATTTAACCCCCTTCGAACATCACCCCCACCCCCGCCCCCGCCCCCAAACACACACACACACACACACACAGGAGATCAATCAAAAATCTTTACGAGAAGCAATTTTTCACTCCTCTCAGGATGTTTAGGATGTCCTGTCAAGTTGTATCACTGAGTGAAGACATGGACGCTGTTCCATCAGAGATGGCACCAGCCTGTGCTTCCCTTTATAATGTTGTGTTTGGGTCTGCTTGGGGAACGCCGGCAAATTGCAGTAATATGCACATTATCTGCACGGGTTTGAGATCTCTACTGCGGCCATCAATTACTGTGGGCAGATTGTGTGTGTGTGTGTGTGTGTGTGTGTGTGTGTGTGTGTGTGTGTGTTTGTGTACCACCCTGGCAGACTTTAATACATCTCGTTCATAATCAATAGTTACAGACCAGATGGCCTTCTTACCCGGAATCACTATGGGTGTGTTCGAAACCACCTACTTGCTTACTACTCTTACTAACTATGACGTCAAATTGAGCAAGCAGAACGTAGTAAGCGAGTTTTAGGTAAGCGAGTAGTATCAGAGAATGTCTAATATTCGTAGACGGGCTCTGGTAGTATCCGAATGTCTTCTACTTCCGGAAAGATTTTGTGTAAGCATCGCTAGCTTACTAGACGTACTCAACCGCCCCAGAATGCACTGCGTCCATTCAAAAGAACAATGGAAACAATGGCGCTAAACGGGGAGCCGCAGCAGCAGTGCTTTTAATAATTGTTTAATAATTGTTTTTAACATATCACCGCAAATCCTTAGGTTGAAGATGTACTGTGACGTTAAATGTGACGTTTATATATTTATTTATAATATTTATTAACGGCGCCCGGCCGGTAGGTTATTGACACGTCATTTGATTCACGTCATCTGAGGTGGTTAAGTAAGAACGGTCTTCCGAACGTCGATTACTCAAAATGGATTACTCAATCATTATTTAAGGATTCGAGAAGTAAGCCAATTATTGAGTAGGTAGTAAGTAGTAAGCAAGTAGGTGGTTTCGAACATAGATATATATATATCTATGGTTTCGAACACATGTCAAATTAGGACCCGGGTAAAGTGAAGACTTTATGATTCCAATCAGGCAGAGTTGGGTCTCCAGGGAATTCCTTTGCGCACGCGCACAAGCAAACGCACATACACGGGGAGGATTAGCCTATATACCGTGTATGTCAACGACATCTCCTTCCTGAGGCTGTGTACCCTACATAAGGAAAAAGTTCAGACCAATTAATCATGGACGACTGCAGATAAACAGCTTACCGACACCATATAGGTTACTCACAGAAACCCAGTGCCAGGCAGTATAGGCCCACTTAACCATGATTTAGACAAAATGTATAATATTTACATGTTATGACAAATTTAACGTACAACTTTGATGTTTAAGACTCACTGCGTAAGATTTTAACTACTTCAACTACATTGAATATATAATGCCACACAGACATTCACATAGTTGAAGGTATTTATTTTGTCAAGGCTTCCAGAGCATGTACACAACATAAATAATTCATACCAATGTGTCTTCCAGCGACAAAATAATGCATATATTAAGATGTAGCCTATCTCATGTCGGTCAGAGGAAATATGCTCCAAAAATGTATGTATGCCTTCATGTTATATTGATGGAATTAACATTTTACATTCTGTACATTGCAATTTAACTACAACCTAAATGATAAAGAATGCTTATTTCATATACAAATACGGCTACTGCATATTAGGGAGGTCAGTGCAAGAATACAAACAATGTTAGTCCAAATAAATAACATCCATCTGCATGTTTATGTCAAGAGATATAGAGCAAATTGCTTGTCAAAAAGATGAATACGCAAGCGTAGATGGGTTCCTACCCTGGCATCGTTTCTCACGGACAACACAGTTACCCATGTGTATTTATAGTAACTCTGTGATGAGCAGCATGCCACTACCTGTGCACCTAATCCACCGTTATTAATGATATTAGAAACAAACCTACACACTTCTTGAGGTGTCAGCAGCACTGAGTAGCCATGGCAACAGTCAGTCGTCCCGAGCTCACAGGATGAACGCTGACACTCGGCTGCCTGACTGAACGCTGCCGCCTCGCGTGTCTAATTCACAAGTGCCCTCCTGCGACTAGTTTCAGCATGTGCACATGCACCACAGAACACAGAAAACAACAGCAAAGGACATGGTCTGTCAAAATTGTAAACGTTACTGCAGACTTTTTACGCGGAGAAGCTATTTTGAGCAAAACTCGTTTAGGTCGCCATAATAAATAGACCTATGGCTGTTTGTTTCGTGGCGCCATCTCCTGGACTGAAAAGCTAAGTGAAGCATAGAGTGGATGAAGGATAGGAGGATAGGAGGATAGGAGGATAGGAGGATAGGAGGGAGGGAGGAATGAAGAACTGCAGTCAATCAAGTTTTCTCCAAACCTTTATTGGCCGTAAACGTGATGCACAGCGAAAACTTTTGAAAGTTTAAAAAGTGCAACATTTATTTTAAAAAGTTAAAGATTTAAAAGGTAAAACAAATTGCCATGATCATATACAAAATAGGTAAGGTAAGAACTGGTAGAACTACTGATATCAGTGTTTCAGGCATACATAATCTGCCTAAGGGCAGAAAACACGCACAGAAGTGCCTTCCAATTGCAATCTTAGTGTGTAACTTGAAAAATGGAGTGATAGCTGGTAATGGCTTCAATATTCTTTCTATATATTACTATTCGCAATGACTGACTATTAAAACATACTTGTATTGAAAAAAAAACTGTTAAAATAGGAATACAATACACTTGAGTACACGAGTATAGTAAATGTCCTTATGATGTATAGAAAATATGTGTGCATTATTTTTGCATCATAACAGTAACATGCCAAATGCAGCATTGCTCCTTAACGTGAATAAATGTTCTACCCGTGATAAAAGTTCCCTTTGAAAAATAGAGCACAAACACAAACAAACACACACACACACACACACACACACACACACACACACACACACACACACACACACACACACACACACACACACACACACACACACACACACACACACACACACACACACACACACAAAGACACAGATATGTAAACCCTGCAACAAAATGTATGTAAACAAGCAATAAAGAAAAGAACATACAGCTCGATTTAGTTAGTTCTGTGCGTTAAAGCATGTTATAAAACAAGTTTCAACAAGTGTTACATTTGTGTTGTCTGCGAGGCGTGTGTGTGTATACTGTCCCGGACTGGAACAGTATCAGACTGTTAAATGTAAAATAATGAATGTCGTACATTTAATTGAAAAGACAAAATGTAAGAAAGAAAGCCCTTGCCCTCACCCCTCACTACTCTTTAGCGGGCACCTCAATGAGCTTGCCCTTGTTGTACTTCTGTCCGATCCCGTAGGGCACGTGGGCCGAGATGGTGCCCATCTCCTTGGCCCCCTCGATGTGGAACATCTGGTCGTCGAAGTAGATATGTGGCTTGATCTTCTGCAGCAGGGGCCCTTTGGGGGCCCCGGCCAGGAAGAGAGCCTCGTCGATCTCCAGCCCCCAGGACCTCAGGGTCTTCAGCACGCGGGCCCCAGAGCTGGCGGCACTGCGGGCCGTCACCAGGTATGTGCGGATGGGGCAGTTCAGACGCTCGTTCTTGGCGTAGAACTTTCTCTGCAGCTTGCCAAGGGCCTCCAGGAAACACTTCAGTGGCCCCTGGAAGACAAACAAGTTAAACACTGCAAACATATAAACAGACAGATAGAGTGACAGAGACAGAGAGGGAGAGACAGGGAGAGATAGAAGGGAAAACAAATACAATTACTCATTTCAGTAATCCAAGAATCCTTCTTAAAATAATATCTTTCACTACAGAGTTTGTTTCATCATGTGCAACATGAAGAAACATGGTTTATTATTCCACTAAGGAAGAGCTTTGTGCAGTGCCTCCTGGCATTTGAAGTTGTATGTATAAGCACACATCTAAAACAAGTCAGTAATTCGTCATCCTATGATGGACCAATTACAAAAACAACTATCGAATGATTTGGATTAAATTTCTGTTCAAACATAAAACCACATGATACTAATCAAGACACTGACATATTCACATTTCCTTTCACAATACATCCAAGAAAGTATCTTGTTGTATGAAAAAAGTGTTTGAAATACCTGTGCGAGAGGCGTGTTCTCAAACTTCTTCTCATGCTCGAAGAAGACGTCCAAACCGCCCTTTTTCACGATGATCTCCGACTCGTCCGAGAACAGGACCGCATCGCCGTCGAAGGCCACCCTCAGCTGGGTGTCGCTGAGCTCGTTCTGGGACGCCTGGGTGAACATCGTGGCGGCGGCGATGCCTGGGAGAAGGGCGAGGAGAGGGCTCTCAATGCTCAACATGCCACCCCTCTTCACTGTGTGGGGCGTTCCTGAGCATAGGGGGCTGCCGTGCATCACCCTGATGGCTGCTGCACACGGCGAACGGGAGAGGACCCCACACCCACCATGTCAAAGCCGTTTGCACGCATTGATAATAGCTATATAAATCGAATGACTTAGTATAATTATTATCATCATCGTCCGCTTTATCGGCAAGACTCCGCCGCACGCCAGACGTATGTTGCTGCTTTGGCTCCCTTACCGTTTTGCAATCTGCCGTTGGTTTCAGCATGTGTAATCACAAGGTTTGTCACGTCGCAGGGCTCATTTGCTTGTTTGTTCGCAGTGTCCTGCACAGACAGGTTCAACCATGTGCACACCCAGTGTCACCTACCCTCTTGAATGGCTTCCGTGACTTTCTCAGCGTCCTTGGAGAGGTAGATATTTGTCATGTAGGCCTTCAGGTAACCAATGGGACTCTGGCCTCCAGTCATGCAGAACCTCTCGATGTGCAATCCTGACACAAACAGATGTTCTGAACAATGCTTTCGGAACTAGGCTATGCAAATATTATACGCCACACATTTGAATGAGAAAAAATTGCAATATAATGCTTTTTGAACAGGTAAAGCAACTGTTAAACAGTTTGTTTTCAATTGTGGTATTCATTGTTTGTAACTATTACTTAATTCTAACTGTCCACTTGTTTAATACTTTTATTTGATTTATTGCTTATTTCCTTATTTTTCTTCACTTAAATAAAAATATTTTCAACTCAATTCAACCTCACTTAATCATTAATAGTGGTTTGGAAATCAATAGAATAAATACATTGTGATAAATGTGTAGCAAGTAAAGCATTACATTCTTTGGTATAACCAGAACTTACTCTGCACCATTTCCTTTTACCTACGACTATTTTTTAGTAAGATGTGTATAATAATACCACTACTTTATACCATGGTGATTAATGCTGTTTATGAGGCGGACTCCAACTTGAGCGTGGTTGTTGGTCATCAGCACAACGTCGAAGAGCTCTTCGCTGTCGGGGTAAAGCTCCCTCAACCGTGAGTTCACGTTCATAACCGCCTGAGATGAAACATGCAGACATTCAGGAAATCCAACAGGGATCGGCTTTTCATGTCGACTTCCCAGTTTGCGCAACACATCTTTACTTTGCCAATGATACATGCAATCAGAAACATACTATATTAACAGTCATAAACAATCAAGCATCACTTTGTTTAATCTAAATAAAGTTAATTTCGTTTATTCTACCATAGTCGTTAATTCTGCGAGAAGGAATAGCTTTCTATAGTTCAGAATGAGCGCAACGCAGGATTACCTTGACGAAGGGGAAGGCAGCGCCCGGTGCGAGGGGATCGCTCTCGTGCTCTATCTGATGGGCCACGTACTTTTCGATCCCCTCTTCCTCATAGAGCTTTCTCTCAGAAACCATGTCGAATAATGTGCGGGAGGAGACGGCTATAGTCACAGCATGTTTGGGTTTGGGCTGTGTGGGCATTGGAGAGAGGCAGATTTCCATGTAAATGAAAAGTAAACAGTATTGATTTCTCTCACTGCATTTTCACTGAAATACTTACAGGTCTCGGTGTTTTTGATTTTAAGTTGTCAAAGCAGGCTTTAGCGGCCTTCCAGTCCGTTTCATCCTCTTCCTCCATCCCCAGTCCGCATTTCGTTAGATCCATAGGATTTGGTCGTATTTGGCACATTCTTGTTATTACCTCTGTAACAACCACAGTTGCAAAAGTTTGAAGAAACTTACAGGTGTTGTGTCGAGATGTGTTTCCCCGTCGAGATGTGTTTCCCCTAGTCCCCGCCCCCGTCCGAAATTACCCGAAGGCCCTCTGTTCCATAGGAAAGGAGGCTCACACATCTTTCAAATTCATACTGCTGACTTATTTCCCCACAACAGATAAGTGCTGTGATTTTCAGGCTGATATCATTCAATTTGACCATTTAGAACAGGGGGAACGCATCCTGACAGCTTGGAATATTACTGTCAGACTGTCAGGATGCGTTCCCCCTGTTCTAAATGGTCAAATTGAATGATATCAGCCTGAAAATCACAGCACTTATCTGTTGTGGGGAAATAAGTCAGCAGTATGAATTTGAAAGATGTGTGAGCCTCCTTTCCTATGGAACAGAGGGCCTTCGGGTAATTTCGGACGGGGGCGGGGACTAGGGGAAACACATCTCGACGGGGAAACAGATCTCGACACAACACCGGAAATATCTTTGTGGGCGTGTTTTCTTAGGCCTGATTATTTTCTTGCATAGCGTACGCATGGCCCGCCCTACCCCGCCTCTGATTGGCTAAGTGATTGCGGGCAAATAAAATAGAATTTCTTCTAAATGCAGTCCGAATTGACAATATCCTATATGTAGCTAAGATAGGGGTGAAAATAAACGTTTTGTCACGTTCATCCGCCCCGGCCTTAACCTTACCAAAGTATATGTGATTTTAAAATGTCACATGTTCATTCCTATTTGTGCTTACTTTTACTGTATTTTATTTATTATCTTTTTTATCTTATTATTATCTCATACTTTTAATGCTAAGTTTATGCTTTGCTCATAAGTAACATTTGTGAGAAAAATTTGTTGTTGACATGTTGAGGCGGGAAAGGAGAGAAGGAG
>NC_082402.1:9701337-9853837 GCF_031168955.1 Gadus macrocephalus | reverse complement strand
ACACACACACACACACACACACACACACACACACACACACACACACACACACACACACACACACACACACACACACAAATAAGCACAAACTCAGAAAAACATATACTCGCTTTAACTCATGTGGGTGCTTCCTGTCCACTGTTCACGTACAAAAAAGGACCAGCAAGCGGGATAGAAAGGAGAAGAGTGCAGAGTGAGACGGGAGTCTCGAAATAACCACCAACATGACATGCTTTGCTTTAGTTTGTGACAAGATTTATACAAGGCTTGTATGTCCTTTAATATGCATAGTGCATAGCCCTTCATCACAATTACAGTGTGATGTGGATGATGATGATGATGATGATGATGATGATGATGATGATGATGATGATGATGATGATGATGCTGTTGATGCTGAAGAGGTGGATGATGATAATGATTACAGAGCTTAATCATAGACGATTCCCCCCCTCCCCTCCTACACGGAGTGGTGCCGGCTGCGTCAGTAGCTCTGGGAGCTGTCTGTACCTGCCCCCACCTGCTGCTGGTTGACAGGCACGGGAGAGAGATCACCTTACCTCTGACGCCTGAATTATTCAGCCGTGTTGACATGCCCAGAGCGAGGCCCTGTATGAACCGTCATTCACAGTGATCTGATGGGAGGTGGGTGGATATGGTGTGGGCGGTGATGGGGGTTGTGTTGGTGTGTGTGTGTGTGTGTGTAGTTGGAGGCAGGTGAGAGGGGGAGTGACAAAGCCGTCCGTTATCAGTTTGGACAGAAGTCTGTGACTGCACTGTTACAAGAGCTACGGGGAATAGTTTCGGATCACTCCGGTCGTCTATTCTGTTCACCGGAGATGGTGGGGTGTCCTGTGCCAATATGTGATGGCTTCGGTTCATGTGGATCGACTACCTAGGAACTTGTCCAGCTTTCTGATTCGTTGACCAATAACCGAGCAGGGGAGAAAGGTAGGTTTTAAATGGGGCACACTGTCCCCTTGCCTCCCTCCGTTGTTCCCTTTGGTCCTGCACTGCTGGTGCTCCGAAAGCTTCAGCTTGGCACCAGACGCTGCCTGCTGCCAAGCCCAGAGCGTCTCCGCGGGATGTCGCGCCAAAATATGTGTTTGGTTTACCGCCTCGACCCGTGTGGCTGTTCGAGAGAGACAATCAGTTTGATGTCGGATAATATCTGACATAGGTTGGCAGGTTGCCTGAGCTGCCCTTTGTGATGCACAAAGTGTAGAACCAATGCGTGCGTGAGTGTGTTTACTTTCTTTATTCTGTCTTAACATTTCAGCATTGATAGCAGCCTCGGTTGAGCTCCAGTTAAAATAGCACACAAGCTACTCTGGGGCCACACAGTCACATGAAGTTTGGCCTACATAGACTTCAGGAGATTGTTCCCATTTCCTCTTTGAAGTGGAAAAAACCCACTGGATTGTCTCATGATTGCAAAAGGAGCCAACTTTGCTCCCGCAAGTCTAATTTGTGAGACGTTCTTTATACGAATGGGATTACCGCTAGTCAAATAAAGTGCACAGGCCATGCATTATGTAGAATTATGAATGGTATGCAAGTAGGTCAAAGTGTAGAGGAGAGCAAACTTGAGCGCTGCATTTGGACCCCTTGATAGTGGTTTTAATATCGTGCTTGGAAATGAGGAGTGTAGCGGGCCTAATGTTTCAGGACTGAATCCAGTTTATTAGTTTTGTAGTGTAATAACGGAGCTCCTATTTCCGAGAGATCGCTTTGGGTTGTCAAAGAAATTAGCAGCACTATCAATTGTATAATATTCCCTCTTCTCTTCTAATTTTATTCTGTGCTGACGTGTGTCCGTCCACATTATCTCGAACCTATCTCTCTCCCCCTCTCCCTCTCTCTCTCTCTCTTTCTTTCTCTGCTCCTCCTCAGTTTCTCCCGAGGTGCTTGGCGCGTTGTCCTCCCTCGTGGCCTTTGCGGTGCTGATGCTGATCTTTTTCGTCTACCTCAGCAACAAGCTGTCAGCGCAGAGTGCCTCCAGCCTCCCTGTTCTGGACAGCCCCACAGGGGACCAACAAGGTGCCCGCACACACTCCACTGGTGGTGGCACTGATGGCCACGCCCACTCAGAAACAGGGAGGGGCCTACGCTCGACTAAGTGGGACCTTATGATTTCAGGATGACTATTGTTTCCTTTTTATTTGATTTGTGCGTGCAATTGAAATACACTCTAAAGCAATCGCATTATTTACGGTAAATCACTAAAATGTTTCAAATGTGTTTTTAATAAGTTTACGTTTTGCATGAACCTATAAGCTTTTTATGTTTTAATTTCAAACATGCACACAGCGACGTAAGGCATGGCGATGCCACGCGGTGACGCCGACCTGCCCGTCGGGCCCCTGTGATGCGCGACTAGCGTGTGCTATAGCCCGTTGTCGGGCGACAACCACGACGACCACAAAGGCAAGGCCGGGGGGCGGGCGGGGGTCTTCACCATGGCCTTCTTCAAGAGCTTCCAGCAGAACCTGCCCACCGTCAACATCACCTCCCTGCTGGACTCGGTGAGCAGCCGCGTGGACGACCTGGCCACCGCCGTCAGCGACGCCACCTACAACGTCAGCGACCAGCTGACGGAGCAGGTCAGCACCATCATCGGCAAGGTGCAGGACGAGGAGGAGGACGGCGAGGACGGGGGCGGAGGCGAGGCGGGGACCCGCAAGGCGCGGGCCAACGCCGACCGCGGGAGCTCCTGGGGCGCCCAGCAGGCGGACGCCGGCGCCTCCTCTTCCGCCGGCGGCGGAGGGGACGAGAACGTCGGGAGCAACAGCCAGCTGGAGTGGGAGTGGCGCGACGGGTGCTGGCGGGTGAAGCGCACGGAGGAGGAGATAGCGGAGGAGGAGAAGAAGAAGGCGGAGCAGCAGGCGTTGCAGGAGGAGAAGGAGAAGAGGCGGAAGGAACGGAGGGCGAAGCAGCAGGAGAAGGAGGCGGAGTCCCAGTCCCTGCAGGGCGCGGTCCAGGGGGAGAAGGTGGACGGAGAGTCCCTGGAAGAACCCCACAGGTCCCCCCGCAAGGCCGGGGAGGATGGACACAAAACAGACAAGTCTAGCCAGGAGACCCCTGAGACGGCCGGCCAGGCAAGGGAGGGAGAGGAGGAGGGAGAGGAGGAGGAACCAGACAAGACTAATCAAGGACAGGTCGGAGAGGAGGGGGAGGATGAGGGGGAGGAGGAGGAGCAGCCAACGAAGAAGAAAAAGTCCCTGAGGAAGAAGGCCAAGGAGAGCTCGGAGAAGCCCAAGAAGAAAGAGAAAGAGGAGAAAGAGAAGAAAAAAGAGAAGAAAATCAAGAAGAAGAAGAAGAAGGCGGGGAAAGGTTAGGCCGTGTGCTACCTGCCTACCTCCGACCGGTTTCTCCGGGCCGCTCTTTCCTCTTTTTCCCTTCTTTCAGTCCTCCTTATACCGCATTCATGACAGTTCCTGACAGCTTGTCATATATATGACCTCAGCGTTAATAATGTATCTCACATGGAATTCATCGGGTATCATTTCATGGCTCGGTTTTCTTTAGGGCTGACGTCATTGCAACGTGAACACGGTGGGGAGGGGAACTTTGGAAGATGCATACGTTATCGGAAGGAGTTCGTTCTTTGTTTAGTTTCAAACACCTCATGGAATCTGTAACGCTATCTTTGTTTTGTGTTGCTTGTAACGCATTATTTATGCACAGCAGTAATGAATGCAAAGCTAACTTTCTCGTTGGCATCAAGGTTTTGGTGTCGAGTGAACAGCTTGAAACCAATCTCCTTTCAAATGTAGCTCAGTCGCAGATGTTTCAAAAGTAGCTCGGATTTCTGCATACTTTTGCCTTCCGAGCCCTGACCTTCACACCACTTGACTGAAAACTGTCCCTTTGACCGAGCTGTTCAAACAGCAACAAGTGTTGTTGTACCTTTTCCCTTCACCTGCCTCTTCCCTTTCTGCTCACCTCTCTGGATATGCTAACGGGCGTATCGGATCTGAAACACACAATGCTCACCTCCATGTCTGACCAGCAGGGGGCGTGTCAGACAGCGAGGAGGACCGGGATCCCGAGGCCCAGATCCCACAGAAGCCGGTGTCCGCCTGGGACAACAAACACAAACAGTCGGCCGACCAGGAGGGTTACAGCAGCGAGGCCTCGAGTGGTCACGGTGAGAGCAACACCCTCCGTCACTAGTGGACCGTCGTATCACGGGGTATCAAGGGGGCAGTTGGCGAGGCTGTGCATGGAAATAGAAATAAAAGAAACAATTAAAAAAGTAATTGATTCAGTATTCTAGGGAATGGCGCATTTTGAAAGAAGCCAGTGTGCCTAATCGGTCTTTCGATTTATAATAGAAAGACTGATGGCAGGCGAGCTCAATTCATCGTGGACGGGGCATTTGAGTCTCTTTGGCTTCATATTCGGTTGGATCAATGATGTTGCTGGAGGCGGGTAATTGGCATCGTCTTTTTCCAATGGTTCTTGGAAAAGGTGTTTGGTGGATTGTTAATTCAACGTTGTGCAGACAAGACACCATAGAAACACAGAATGTACAATCCCATTGTGAAATCAGACTTTCAGTTCGTCTGGTTTCCTCCTAGGCTCTGCTACCGCCTAGTAGGACCCCTCGATCCGAGACTACAGTGAAGCTCATGGTAGCCTATATCCTGTGACCTCATATCACCATCATCCCCTCCACTGTCTCTGTGCTCCCATACCCAACCGCAACGCAGCCAACCGCATCCAGAGGATCAAGCGCGAGTCTCCGCTCAACGAGCTCCAGCCGCCGCCGTACCAGAACACGCCGGAACGCCTCTCCCACTCGGGCTCACGCACACGCTCGGGGCGTGGCGGACGGACGGGTGGCGGACGGACGGGCTCGTCCCCGGAGCGCTGCTCCAGCGAGGCCAGCGTGGACCAGGACACGGAGAGCTACCTCAACAAGGGCTATGACGAGGACGTGCCCAGCGACAGCACCGCCGTGCTGGGCCCCGAGGTGAGGTCAAGACCACTCAGCCCCCACCCCCCCCCCCCCATGTCAAGGCGATGAGCCGTGTTGAGTCGTGGTGAAACGATCCACTGCTGAGGTCACATTTCACCACAGGGCTCAATGTTGTGTAACACAAAGTGGTTGTCCCTCTCCCTCTCTCTCTCTTCATCTTTCTGTCTGCTGCTTTCTCGACCTCTTCCCGTCTCTTTCTCTCTCTCTTTTACTCTACTCCATCGCTTTGAAACCTACCCCCCCCCCCCCCCCCCCCTCCCTCCCTGGGTCTCCATCCATCTATCTCTCCCTCTCCCCCTCTCACTCCCTCCCCACGTCCATCTCTCTCATCCCTTCCCCTCTTCTCTCACTCTCAATCTCTCTCCCTCTTTCCCTTCCTCCCTCTCTCTGCCTCCCTCCCTCCCCCCTCTCCCCACCTCCCCCTCCCTCCCTCCCTCTCCCTCCCTCTCTCTTTCTCCTCCTCCTCCCCCTCCGCCCCCCCTCCCTCTCCCTCCCTCTCTGTCCCACTCTCTCTTTCTCCTCTCCCCCCCTCCCCTCCCCCGTCCCCCACCCCCTCCTCCAGGACGGCTCCGGGCCCCGGCTCCCCGCCCTCTACGAGCCCGAGCCGCTGGCCAAGTACGGCACGCTGGACGTGGCCTTCGAGTACGACGCGGGCCAGCAGTGGCTGGCCGTCACCGTCACGGCCGCCACCGACATCCCGCCGCCGCGTCAGGCGGGCAACGTGGCGTGGCAGGTGCACCTGGTGCTGCTGCCCACCAAGAAGCAGCGGGCCAAGACGGGCGTGCAGCGGGGGCCCTGCCCCGTGTTCACCGAGACCTTCAAGTTCAGCCGGCTGACGGCCGAGGCGCTGGTGGACCACGCCGTGCGCTTCCGCCTCTACAGCGTGCAGCGCATGAAGAAGGAGCGCGTGCTGGGCGAGAAGGTCTTCTACCTGACCAAGCTCAACCTGCAGGGCAAGATGGCGCTGCCCGTCACGCTGGAGCCCGGCTCCGAACTCACGGTACGGAGGAAAAGAGAAATAAACAGAAAAAAGATTCTGTTAAATCGACAGGCGTGGTGAATATCCTAACGATATCTAAAATGGAGTGCAGATAATGTGTCCGATTCTCATATTGAGTCCTATTTTTCCTTAAGGTGTGTATTTTTGCTTTGTATAATATCCCAGGCTTCACACTGCGGTGGTTATTTTGAACCTTGACTCGTTCTTCCCCATCACCCGAGGTGTGATGAACGACTGTGCTAAATCCGTCTCCGTCCTCCTGCGTGGACCCCATGGTAGCGCACTAACCAACACCAGACGCTCGCTCCTTTGGTCTCCTCTCTCTGTTCCTCCGTCACTGCAGGGCTGCGGCTCTCTGGTGAGCGTTTCGCGCTCCGCCGGCGCGCTGTCCTACCGCTCCACGGGGGAGTCCTGCGCCCCCGAGATCCTGCTGGGGCTGATCTACAACGCGTCCACGGGCCGCCTGTCGGCCGAGGTCATCCAGGGCAGCCATTTTAAGACCGCCGTCTCCGACAAGCCCACGGGTGAGTGAGCGCCAGGAAGGTTTACCGGGGTCGTGGAAAAGCTGTTTCTGGTCAATACCCGCCCCCGCCACCCCCGCCACCCCACACCCCCCAGCAGCTTTGACACAGGCAGCCTTCCATGACCTGCCCGTACACTTTGGACACCTTTATACATTCTTTGAAGGAATGCTGCTAGGCCGGTGCTAATGGGACCAAAGTGCAAAGAGATGAAAGTGAAGAAAAGTATTTTTACCGGTCGTACTAACAAGAAAAACTCAGAAGAGGGCAAAAGGCAAAGTCATAAAAAGAACTCTGGAAAAGGCATGTAACAAACATTACTGTGTAGAGGCTGACGGGTAAAAAACTCAAGGAGCCAACAAGAGAGACTCCAAAATCCACTTAAAGAAGCATAACTTAAATGAAGGTATTCAATACAAACGTTAACGTGGAGACAACCAAGACCAACACGCATCAGGACAAGACTGAACAAGACACAGTCGTTATAGATATAGAAATGATGAGGAGAGCGATAACCCTGGTGAAGGCAGCACAAGTGCAACACATTCTTTACATATAGGACTTTGTGTGTTGTGTGTGTGTGGCTGTAGTACCCCTAAATGTCCCCATATTTACGCTCCATGGTGGGTCCCGTTCCCTTCTAACTTTCCACCCCTTCTCTGTGATCCTCCCTGTTCTTTACACTGTGTGTGCTGTGTGCTGTGTGTGCTGTGGGTCCCAGACGGCCTGTTTTGTTGTATAAAGCACGTCGTAGGAGGGCAGCTCTATGTCATGAGAGGTGAGTGTGAACCTGCCTCTTTGTTCTGTTTCTGTTCCCACTGTCTTTGAACAGTTCTATCTATCTCTCACACCCTCTGTCCACTTCTTTCATTCATCAGATTCTGTCCAAATGCGTTTGTCTGTATTTTTAATGAGGCGATACAATCTGATCATGTTTGTATTGGTTTCTACACACGCTGTCAAATGTTAACTCTAGCAGGTAGATATATACCCAGGTCAATTCACAAATGATGCCCCTTTAGGGCCAAGTAAAGAGAACATTTACTGCATAAATGATCATAAATATTCATAGGAACCTGTCCTGATCCGTCTGCACGAGTCCCATCCCCATGTGTACAAGCTCCCACAGTACCTAAACCTCCCCACTAGAGGTCAGCCTCTCATCGTACTCTCTCCCCCTGCTCCTCCCCTCTCCTACCCCACCACCACCACCACCACCACCACCACCACCACCACACCGCAGACACCTACGTCAAGCTGGTCATGCTGGACTCCAAGGGCAAGGAGATGTCCAAGTGCAAGACTGGGGTGTGCCGCGGCCAGCCCAACCCCACCTACAAGGAGAGCTTCGTGTTCCAGGTGGCCCTGTTCCAGCTGTCGGAGGTGTCGCTGGTGGTGTCGGTGTTCTGCCGGCGCAGCAGCCTGCGGCCGCGGGAGCAGCTGGGCTGGGTGTCCCTGGGCCTCAACAGCACCGGGGAGGAGCAGCAGGCCCACTGGAGCCAGATGAAGGAGGCCGAGGGCCAGCAGGTCTGCCACTGGCACGTCCTCACCGACACATAGTGGGGGGGGGGGGGGGGGGGGGACTCATCCCTTTGAGTCCGCAGGGATGGACGTGTGTTGTTGTGAGTGTGAGGGGGGGGGGTTGTGGGTGGTGGTGGTGATGGAGGTTAAGTTAGGTCGGTGGCGGTGCTGGGTTAGGTTTGTGTGCAAGGTCCGGGCATGTCTGTCCGGGTTTCCTGGAGGCTGCTTTAGACGAACTGTCGATGTGGACTCAGCCGGCCGCGCTGGGAGTGACAGGTGGGCTTTCTGGATGGACGTGGTAAAGGCTCAGCCCGGGGGGCTTCTCGCCGACGTGGAATGACATCCACCTGGGCGAACCGACGGGAGGCATAGACCTCGATCCACTCATCGAAAGGACAGAACCAAAATGCAACTGTTTTTGTGCGTGGGTGTGCGTGTGCGTGTGCGTGTGCGTGTGTGTGTGTTTTCCAATGACCTTGAAATTGCATGTACCTGTTTACAGAACCTTTATTAAGCGACTTCCAGCTGAATCACAGTCAAACGTTTTGGATTGTTGGTTTTTTCCGTACGTATCATGGACCAAAGAGCTGGATCTGGGACTCCTCCCCATTTCTACCAGGCTTTTTCGTGGACTCGGGCTGATACCAGCATACCACACATTTCTCTATTAACCACAGCCGCCGACCAGCCGTCAATGCTTTTAAAGACTGTTCTGAAACGTGGCCTGTGATACGCTGCAGCTTCTATTGCTTTACAAGTTGTGCTTTATGATACAATGTGTTTACATGCAGCCTGGAGAGTATCCGATCCAATAGGCTTTTTTGTTTTGTACCACTCTGCTTCTCTTTTTAGATTTTTTACCAGTGAAATGATCAGTCAACAGGTTGGAAATGGTTTCAGGGTTGTGTTTGCAAGATACGTGTGACACTTTTTTTTTTGCCATTCTTTTTGTTTTTAAAACTATGCATCCAACATCACTTTAATCACAAGGGTGCGGTGGTTTTGTCTTCTTCCTGCCAACAAAGGTATAGGAAACTAGTCTGCATGCCACTGTTACAATTTGTGGATTCTGGTGTGTTTTGGCTGTGTCGGTGTGTGGTTACTGCCAGATGGGGAGCTCTGATTGGTCGCCCCCCTGACAGGCCAGACATCCATCCATGCTTAGTCGTGTAGAAACACGGCGCTTCCCCGTTCAGGAGGAAGTAATGCACAGACCTGTACAGCGTCTCTGGCTCTGACAGCAGTGTTCCTCCCAGAGACAGCCCCTGCCGACAGAGGGTTTACACTTTCTACTTCATTTCCAGTGTGAGTGACACGAGGACTTGAGGACATGCCGCCTCCAGATAGACAGTTAAAACAGTCCGTCTGGGAGTTAAAGATAGAACAAAAAGCTTTTTGATTAAATCTTTTTTTGGACTTTTGTTGAAGAAGACCATGCTCTTACATCTGCTGTTTGGGATGAAACAGATGCATGGGGAGTGGCCAAATTGCCACACACACACACACACACAAACTAACAATGTCGTTGGAGTGTGTTGCAGCACAGCCATCTTCTCAGTCAGAGCTAAACCCCCCCCACCCTCCCCATTACAGTGGTGTCAGAGCTAACCCACCTCCGCTGGGTTAGGGGTGCTATAACCATCCCATAATGTATCCTCCCCATAGAGGCCTCAAGTTCCTCATGCACCCATCCCCTGAATCCTAGGTCATGAGGAAAATCATTCAATGGACCACTTGGCCTCATCATTGGAACCAGGGGCATAAGTAACCTGATAAGTTTAATCTCTGAATGAGTTCATGGAGTCAAAGAAGGTTCAAGTTCTTTTGTTTAATTTAATTTCATCCGGGCTTTTTTTAGGCGTGTTTGTTACACTTTCCATATCAGGCTGGCATGATGCAGTGGCAGGGCAGTGCCTTTACAGGTGGACCCCTCCCCCCGCCCCCCCCCCCTTCCCTCAGAGCCGTGGATACAGCCTCTGGGCAGCGGTGTCCCAGCTCCACACTCTACAGAATGTCTGTGGTCCTCTAACCCCAAACCCCCCCTCCCTCCAGGGCTCGCAGCCATGGAAGACCAGCTGTGCCACCATTCCTTTTGGAGCAAGAAGCAGGACAGTAAAGAACGAAATGCTTAGGGGAGATAAGATCAATTGCACCTTTTTATGACATCAGCTGACCCTAGACCCAGGCCTGAGGATGGCGGCGTTAACGAGGTCCCCGGAGCAACCCAAGTAATAGATCGTCAACGGGGGGGGGGGGGGGGGAGGGGTCAGGATGTGTCGTCTATAAGCGAAGACCAACTTGTTTTATGGAGTGTGGTCCTGCAGGAAGCCAGCCCTTTTTTGGGAACGTCTGTCGTCTTGCCACATTTCCCAGAGCACAGGGCGAGATCGGTTTTCCATGGCGCTTCAATTAATTGCACAGAGGGGGTGCCGTCAACTCAAGGGATACACACAGGAGAATAGGAACTATTTCTAAGTATTGCAAATTCATTTTGTAGTATTGCATGTGTTTGTTTTATTTAAAGAAAATAATATTTTCTTGCAGAGGGAATCTTCCAAGTTAAGATTCCTTTCCGTTTTTTTTTTAAATAAATTCACGAAATATACAGACACTATGGGCTCTAGGGTTTTTTAAAAAAAAAAACAAGTCTTGTAGTTTAAAAAGTCACATGATCCATAGGGCCTCTTGAAGATGGGACTACAACCGATTAGGGTGGAGTGGGCGGGGCCTCGTTCTGCTACGGTGAAGGAGCCAGCGGGCCCCTGGGGGGGGGGGGGGGGGGGGCACCTCTGTACCAGGAGCTGTACCGGACTTCTGCTTACAGACATAGAAAAAACGTTCACATCGAGTACCCAGATCAAAATCCATTGTGTACCAACAAATGGCGTACCTATTTGGCAAAGAAAACATTCATTGAGCAATGGCGTATAAAAACAATTACAAAAAGGAATCCCGACCATGTAAAGTGACGATTCTGCTTCTGAGTGTCTCATATCTAACCGCTAATTGTTTGAATATATATCTTTTAGTGTTTTAGTGTTAGACTGCTTTCATCTTGCCAGGCGTGCGACTTAAGGGCTGTAGTCCAGAGAGAAACTGTCCTATTATATATACGTATATTAACTTAGGAATCAAAATGGTAATATTGATTGACAGAGACCTAGTGTCTCGTCCTAGGATGCTAACATGATTTAAAATAAAGTTAGCTTTTTAGGCTGGGCAAGAAGGTGAAATTAATTTTATTTCTTTCCTAATACTAGTTTAGCATATGTTCTCAGGACCATGTAGGAAAACAAATAAGACTATTGGGCGTTCATGTCTGTTCGTCCCCCTTTGTCATTTTTACATTACACATATATTCCATCGGTGTAATGTAGAACGCACAGCTCTGGGTGGTCGTGGTGGGGAAAATGTCATTCTTCCACATAAAGATTCAGATAATTATACATAAACACCATACAAAAAAAATTATTCAATTCAATGTTCAATAAAATACCTCTGACCATCAGTGCTTCTCTCGTTTCCTATACAACATTTAAGTTCAGTATGTAGATCTAAGATGGGGTGGGGGGTGAATTAAGTGCAATAGCAACCGACTGCCTATCACACCGTTTCCTTCTCCCAAATGGAAATGTTTCCAGCGGGGGGCCGACACAACGTATTGCTGCCATCAGTCAGTCCGTTCCGTCAGCGATTAACGCTGGTGTTTGGTGGTTTGTCTGGTGGGGCCCTCGCAGGTCCCATGTGGCAGCGGGCCACCGGACATCAACAGAGTGTTCGCTGCCCATCGGTGCGTCTTAAGTGGTGCGGATGAGATCTGTAGTGGTTGATAGTAGGGTGGGGGGACAAATCACAACAGACAGACGTGCTTTCCTTTGCTCCTCCCCCAGCGTTGGCTTCCTATGTAGCAGTTTTGACTTTAGGTAGTTTCGCCCGTTGTCTTTTCAGTTGGCCTTTTTTCAGAGCACAGTTCAAGCAACGGCTTCGTGAAATAAAAAGGAACCCTTGTCTATGCCTTCAGGTCAAGGCCTTGAACACACGTGTACTTCTGGTGTGCTTTCGACGGCGGTGGAAACCTCAGGTGCTGAGCCGTGTTTGCCCCGCCCCCCCGGGGTCCAGGGGGGGGCGGGGCCGGCTAGATGAACTTGAAGCACTTGGTCTTGTCGTGGGGCAGGCGCGTCTTGAAGAGCACCGAGTCCACCCGGAACTGGGTGTAGAGCAGCGGCATGTAGCCGTACACCTTGACGAAGAAGTTGATGCACTTGTGGCGCTCGTGGAAGTGCGAGTCGTCGTGCGACAGCGCCTGCGGACAGCCGGGGCAGCGGAAGGTCCAGCGAGACGTCACCTGAGCCGGGGGGATGGTACAGTACGCTCAGATGATGATGCATGGAGGGTTATTGGCTATGAACTTGGATTACAAATAAAGCTAGGCTATGCTAGGCTAGTCATGTTTTTTTTTTTCTTTCTGTGCATCTATCCTTTCAAATCTATTTTATTATTAATTATATCTTAATTTTCCTAAAGCTGTTTCAATATTACAGCCGTGAGCTACACCACTACATTACCACCAGAGGAAGTCACTGAGCTAAAATGGCCACTCATCGAATAAATCACAATCAGTCTGTGGCAAGCAGAAACAAAACACATGCATGCGGCCTTGCAGTGACAGCAGACCGAGGACCAGCTGACCTTGATGGGTGGTTTGCGGGTAATGTGGGACACCAAGAAGTTCATGGCGATGTCCTCACAGTTGATGTACTCGTCCACCATGTCCCTGATGGCCATGGGCATCACGTAGGAGTACAGGTAGGCGTAGTACTGCAGGCGGCGAGGGGACAGAGCGAGACACACAAATACACACAATTCAGCTTCCCAGACAAAAAGAATAGATCTAACCCACTGGTACAATGGCCTCTGGAATGGCATCCCTTGACACATTAGAGCCTTACAATCCATCACACAATGCAAAAAGTACATACAAACTGTTATTCCAAAGCTGTTATTCCTCAACACACTTGCAAACACTGACTGTTTATAGACCACTGTGTGTGTTCAGTCTGTCGTCTATGTGATTGTCCTGCTGATGTCTGACGTGCTATGTTCCTGTTATGTGCTTTGTGTAAATGTGTCGTGTGATGTGCCTTGTTCCTGTTACACGTTATACGTGCTGCAGAACAGGAACCTTCTGGACATCAGCTTTATACTGAGTCAGGCCTGTTTTAAATTGGAACTTTGTTACCTTTAATGCTTTCCTGGATAATAAAATCAAATCAAGAAATCAATAATACATACAATTCCCGTACGTGCGCGTGGCCTCACCTTGTGGAAGAAGGCAGCGCCCGTCAGCACCATGGAGAGCTCGCAGGAGTAGTTGGAGTTGTACAGCCACGACTGGTGGTTGAGATCCCAGGCGTGGAACCGCCCCGGGAAGCCCACGATGCGGTCCCTGGCCTCGCGCCACACCCTGTTGATGGGGGGGGGGGGGGGGGGGGGGGAGACAACGTTACAACGGATCAAATCATTCCTAGGTTGAAATGATACAACGGAAAAGAAAAGGTAAAAAATAAACAGGGCGGTGTGATTTGAGTGCGTGGTGATTCCGTTGATGGATCGGCTCATCATCACAGTGGGGAGTTACGAGGCCTTAATGTGTCATGAATCTGCGGTGATGAATTGTTATTGTGGCCGACGGTGGTGATTATGGGGCA
This sequence comes from Gadus macrocephalus, assembly GCF_031168955.1. Taxonomy (NCBI): domain Eukaryota; kingdom Metazoa; phylum Chordata; class Actinopteri; order Gadiformes; family Gadidae; genus Gadus; species Gadus macrocephalus. Next base: position 9,840,103 of record NC_082402.1, on the reverse strand, counting down.
TGTCTAGACACATGGTACCGCTTTTAACCACATCGGGCTGATTTATGTTCCTCCTGTACCGCTCTCTCACGCTGTTATTAACCCCCTTGGGGAAATATCCGCGATTCGAGCCTAACCCAAAAATATCAAAATCCTTCTTTATTTTACGGGGGCAGGTACTGTCATATGCACCGTGAATTAATTTGAAGCACCCCCGCGTGCTGGCGTCAAATCGCTTTTCTCCTGAGGCCCAAAGAAACGAAAAAATAAATATCCGTAATTCATCAAAATGGGACGCTAGGAATTCCTAGTGCCGACGGCTCACACTCGAGACAACGGGAACGCAGCCGCTTGTGTTGTCAAAGCAGGATTACACAGAGCCACTTCAAGGGCCGTGTCGTACAGCTGGGAAGTGAACTAGTTCAAGAGACGACACAGAGACACACTGAGACAGAGAGCGAGAACGGGGCTGGAGTGAGACGACATTCCTGTGTAATTCTGGGGGTAGATAGCGATAATTCAAACACGGGTGACCCCCCCGTCTGCACGCAGACACACAAAACACACACACACAAAAGACACACACACGCGGCCTGTCCAGACATGCTGCATCGCTGGCAGCTCTCCCACAACTCAGAGTGTGAATGCCAGCAAGAGAGAGTGCGGGTTAATGCAAGGGAGAGTGAATACACAAAGAGATAAAAGCAAGGGAGGGATAGAGAGACAGCAGGGGGAGGGGGGGGGGGGGGTAGGGGAGCGGCGCTGTGAGAGAGAAGCATTGTACTGTAACTTGGGTTCAGGTGGTCACAGGCCAGGTGAGTCACAGGGGGATCAGGTCCAGTAAAAGGTGCTGAGAGTTACAGGTACAGAACGTTGGCAGCAGAGACGACCCTGGGGTTCAAGCTGCCCTTGTTGTACCGCGGTGGTGTCACTTCCTGACCATTCAGCGCCTTGAGCCGGCAACATTGGATTTAGTATTCTTTGAATAATATTTTTAAGAATACTTAAGTCAAAACTTAATGCTGCTGTAGGTACTTCTTATACTTTTGAAATTTGTAAAGTGAGCAGAGAAGAGGAGAGCAACGTTGTGGAAATAAACCCCCATAAATGTATTTAAATAAGTACTATATTCATACACCTGTGGTGGAGTTATAGGAACACTGTGTGGATGCATTTGATGACACGCAAGATGGATGCCCAAACCAATCAAGAGAAAGACGCCCTGACTGGTGAAAAAGAGCCAGGGACGGTCTACAACACAAATTATCTTGGTGCAGGTGCAATCCACCAGAACTGATATCCTCACAGAGCATTTCACTGGAAAATAGATAACCGATGGCTACGTCATATCTTGCAATTAAAATTTTAATTAAAGCTCTCAAATTCTTACCTACAGCACCTAAGGGTCTTGGAGTTTAAATATTGACCTAATTAAAATCCAAGTAGGGAGTCGTTCTAGCTAACAGAAAAAATATTCTTTGTGATAAAAATGCTTACAGTAGGGCTCCTAGATTATCCCAAAAATCATAATCACGATATTTTGGTCAATATTGAAATCACGTTAATTCAAATGATTTCCTTTTTGTTTGAAAACATGATGCATTTTTTCTGCATTCATCTCCAAATAAAACGCTTTGTAACAGAACTTTGAAATTCCCCAAAAAATACAAATATTCTGAATATATCCGATCTGAATATAAATATTCAGATCGAAAACAATGTACAAATATGTATCCAGCTGTTCTACATTTAATGAATAAAAAAATCAGGAAAAAAAAATGGTGATAAATATTTGATTAATTGAACAACCCTATTATACAATATTCCGACTGTTGTGCTGCTGAACCGAGAAGCCTCAGGCTATAGTCTGAACGTCGGTCCTCTTCGAGAGCCGCTGCAGTGGACTAACCTGAACCCGAACATGATCTCGTCATGGCGGAGATGGGCGTCGTCGTCGATGGACAAGATGGCCTCCGTCTCCACGGCGTCCCAGGGAAGGAAGCGGTTGTTCAGGCTGTTCTTCTCCGTGTGGACCACCTGCACACAGAGAGGTGATGCTCGTTCAGCTCCAGGCGATATGCAAGCCATACAGAAAAAGGTGGAGGATTGCACTGAAAGCCACTGAAAGGTTCACAATGAAACCATGACGTGCATTGGCTGCTGTGGCTTGTCTTTAACTCATGACTTAGGTCATGAGCTTTTTTTTTTCAAGGGTTATTTTGGTTTTATTATATTACCATTGTGCTGTCTCACAGCTGTAGAAGAGAGTGGTTTAATTCCACATTTGATGACGATGAGGCAGTCATCAAATATTACCGATTTCATGAACTGATCTTTTGATATGGCAGGACGTTATGTACCGTACACGGTAGTTTCGATGTTATTCGCCATAGACTGACAGTATGAGCCATCTGAAAACCCCTTATTGTGGGCTTCAATCCAACGCAGCTCTCCACGCCTCGGTACTGAGGCTGCTGTAATCAGCAGGGCCGCCTGCTGGGCTGGGAGCGAGCTTCAAAGCCTCAGACACACGAGGCTAACGCACTCAGAACACAGACCGCACTCCCTCCGAGACGGCGGCAAATAACAGCGTACGCTATTTGCATTTCAGCGAGGCGCTGATTATGGCTTCCAAATGTATATTTACGAAAAATAAACCTAAAAACATCCCGTTGGTGTCCTTTGTGTCTAAATGGAGTGCTTGGCTTGGGTCTGCCCCGAGCGCAGCGGGCGGTGGCGGCGGTACTACTCACTAGGGCTCAGCGGTTAATCAAATTCAAACCCAAATCTCCATGCCATAGAACGCCATTTGCATTTCGCAACGGCTGCGATATGTTACGGATACTGACTGGAGATCGGTAAGATTCATATTTACTTTAACAGTTAAATAAAGATGTTATAACATCAATTCATGCATCAATTCGACACATAGGTCTGGCCTAATATAAAGGAAAGAGCGTTTTATATGTTGACAGCTTTCAATGTTGTGTTGGTCATACTATAGAATGATTTATTGCTTGTGTTTAGTGAATAATACAGAACATAAGGAACTCTAAAAAGAAAAATCGCACACTAAATCGCAATATTGATCTAAATAATCGCAATTGGATTAATACCCCAAATGGTTCCGCCCTGCGACTCACCACGATGGGCAGGCCGATGTCGGGCCACAGCAGGTCGTCGGAGGGCGGCTTGGGGGAGTTCCACACCACCACCACCTTGTTGAGGTAGGGCAGCCCGTTGAGCCGCTCCAGGGAGTTCATCAGCACCTCCTCGCGCTCGTAGGTCAGCATCACCACCGTGAACTGCTCCCGCGGCACGTTGCCGCCCAGCGCCGCCTGGAACTCCTTCCCCGAGCCGCCCGTGCCGCCGCCGATGGGCCGGAAGCCCGTGCCCGAGCCCAGGAACTTGGCCTCCGAGGGCAGCACGGGGTCCAGCGGCGTGTGCGGGAAGAGGTGGAAGGGCCCCGGCGCCCGGTTCCACGCCCGGTACACGTCCGACGCCGTGTAGGTGAAGTTGCGCAGGAAGCGCGGCGAGGCGTACGGCGGCTCCGTCTCCACGGGGCCCAGGTCCAGGTCGCCGTTGTCCGCCAGGTTGGCGTCCGTGCCCGCCAGCTTGCCCGCCTTGTGGGGGATCTCCCGGGCGTGCTCCTCCCGGATGGGCGCGGCCGGCACCTGGAGGCTGGTGCGCACGCTGGCCAGCACGGTGCTCAGCACGCTCTCCGCCGTGGAGAAGTAGGCCTCCCACAGGAAGCGGCCCTGCCGCCGCATGTTGAGCAGGTCGCTGTCCGACAGGCTGCGCAGCAGGAAGTGCAGCTCCGTGATGCGGGGCTTGGGCACCACGATGGCCGCCTCGCTCCAGCGGATGTGCTGGTGGTACGGCAGCTTGGCGTGGTCGCCCAGCACCACGGGGATGGCGCCCGCCTCCAGCGCCTCAAACAGCCGCATGCCGCAGCCCGCCGAGGCCACCAGCTGCCCGTCGCCGGGGACGATCACCAGGGCGAAGGTGGAGACCTTGAGGACCCCCAGGCGCTCGTCCCGCTCCCCGCACAGCGCCCACTCGGTGGGCAGGCTGGGCCGGGGGGCCTTGCAGGTGAACTCCACCAGCACCTGGTCCAGGTGGCTGTCCGCCACCGCCTTCAGGGTGCCGATGATGCGGTCGTCGTAGTCGGCCGGCGGGTCCCGCTCGATCTCCTCCTCGAACGACTGCGGCGGCGCCTCCTGCAGGCTGCTGCGGAGCGACTCCAGCCGCTCCCCCTGGAAGGTGAACAGGTACTTCCTCTTCACCGGCACCTGTGGCGGGATCTCCAGGAAGTTGGGCTCCGAGAGGGCGTGCACCAGCGGCGACACCACCAGGTCGAAGCCCTCGCGGTACTGCCGCTCCAGGAAGGTGGCCTGGGCCACGGCCGCCCGCCCCGTGCTCACGTTGTACAGGAAGTTCTGCGTCACCGACTGCCGGGAGAGGTGCAGCAGCAGGTGGTTGCGGCCGTCGGCCCGCCAGTAGGGCAGGGCCTTGAGCTGCTTCTCCAGCTCGGCGGGCGGCGGCGGCGGCGGCGAGGCGTTCTCCTGCAGCTCCCCCACCAGCACCAGGTACAGGCACGCCACGCTGGGGTCCGCCGTCACGTAGATGTTGGTCTTGACCGCCGCCTCGAAGGCCTGCCGCACCAGCGGGTCGATGCGCTCCGCCCAGGCGTAGGCGCCCGCGTCGTACACGTACACGGGGAAGCCCGAGGTGAGCGGGCAGCGGGCGTAGTCGAAGCAGGAGCGCAGGCGGCAGGCGCGCGGCGACTTGGGCGGCGGCAGTGGCGGGTCGTCCTTGTCGGGCAGCAGCCGCACCGGCAGCGAGAGCTTGGGCTGGTTCTGGGCCATCAGCTCCTTGTACGAGTGCTCCGTCTGGCTGATGACGTTCTTCAGCTGCAGCAGGTCCTGCTTGGCGCTGTCGATGCTGCGCTTGCACGCCTCGATGCGCAGGTTGAGCCGGGCGATCTCCCCGTTGAGCTCCTGCCGCTTGGCCTCCAGCTGCAGCAGCTCCTCGCTGACCGACTCGCGGATGCGGCACAGGTCCTGCACGTGCTTGGCCTCGCACAGCTCGCCGCCGGGCCGCGGCCCAAACAGCCGCTTGTCGGGCCCCACCGCCTCGTCGATGGTGGTGAGGTAGTAGTGGGCGATGAGCGGGAAGAAGACCAGGATGAAGAAGAGCATGAAGCTGAGCCAGGTGAGGCGAATGCGCCGCAGCACCCACGGCTGCCCGCCGGCCACGCCGCCGCCGCCGTTGCGCTGCATTGCTGGTCGGGGGTCCGCCTCCTATGGGGATCCGCCCCTTTGGGGATCCGCCCCTATGGGCGTGGGCCGGGGCCGTGGTCCAGCCTCATTGCTGGGGCGAAGGGGTGCAGAAATCAGAGGTGCTCTCCGGGCGCCCCTTCCATAAAGAAAAGTCCCGTGTGGCCGTTTGTTTACCCCTTAGAGGTCACTGAGGAGGGGGGAGGTACTTGAGGGGGAACAGCCTCACCTGTGTTCCGCTAACATGCCGCCGCTAGCTAAAGCGTAGACCCATACTATTTGTACTGAATTGCAGCTTTGATTGCTGGAGTCACGTGAGAACACAATGGTGCATTTGATGACGTGATATCCTAAAGCGGTGATCCAAGGAAGGCATGGCTGTTCCTCCGGGCGGGGCCTCTGCCTCTCTATGGGTTTTGCTCATTCATCTGCTGAAAGGGCAGGCATCCAGATCTTTCCCTTCCTGTCCATATGGACACCTGGCAAGAAACACACGAGAGAGAGAGAGAGAGAGAGAGAGAGAGAGAGAGAGAGAGAGAGAGAGAGAGAGAGAGAGAGAGAGAGAGAGAGAGAGAGAGAGAGAGAGAGAGAGAGAGAGAGAGAGAGAGAGAGAGAGAGAGAGAGAGAGAGAGAGAGAGAGAGAGAGAGAGAGAGAGAGAGAGAGAGAGAGAGAGAGAGAGAGAGAAGAGTTAGCATAAAACGACCACCAACTCCAACCTCAACAGAAAGGAGCAGAAAGCATATGAGGGTAATTAGAGCCGATTACATCGTTTTTTTTTAATTCACACTACAGCTTCTAAAAGTGTCTCCAAAACCTGACTGTTTGATGACGCTGCCCCAGTAAAAAAGGAAAAACGGTGGCTATGAAACGCAAATGTATTTTCAAGGGGCCAAAAAATGCATTTGAGCAAAGCCGCCCAATTACTGTTCCCTCCAGCAGCCTGCAGCCTAGGTAGTTGTGAGTCATTTCCGTTGCATTAAGTGGGACAGAGCCATTTGTCATCATGGGCCGACACTGGAGGTGAGAGGCCGCAGTGTTCACACAGAGAGCCCGCTGGGACCACCTGACCCTGTACCACAACAAAGGCTCAATGCCTGCCTTTATATAGAAGGTCCTGAAGCTCATGCAACTCTTCTCTGGGGAATCATCACAGGAGATCAGTAAGATTCATCACAAAATAAACAATAAGACTGCAATAATGGATGTAGACTTTTGTCCGAATAATGGATGTAACCTAAATGTATTGGAAATAAACCCTGTATTGAAAGAATTGCAGCTGACTTTAAGGCCGGTCTCATAACACCTCAAGATGTCTACGACTTCCACCCATAGATGTTATGTTAGCTGCAGCCCTCGCGGCGCATGCTCGCTACAATCTCTGGGGGGAGAAAAACACTTGACGCATAATCAAGGTTGAATCAATTCAATCAGTGTAATACAAGAACGTTTTGGCATCCTTTAAAGTCAGGAGGTTTGAGGCAATATTACAAATGTTAACCACCCAAGAACCTAAAGGCTGTTGTTTTCATTCAAGAATGATACGGCTGTTTATCTTGTTCCCCTTTGAGCAGTCAGGACGGGTGCATCTCACATCGAAATAATATATTTTTTTATTATTATTATTATTAGAATAATATTTTTGTGACTGTATTACTATTATAATATATATTTTTTATGCACTTACCTTTAGTTAATATTGTTATTTTGAAAGTCTACCCAGCATGATGCTTGACGCCTCTCAAGACGAGGGGGCTGGATGAATAAGCAGCGGTGCCCAGAGAAAAAAAACCAACATGTGGTCAGGTTCCCACTCAAAACGAAATGAACGCAGCCTTGACACCTCACGTACGCAGTGTCTGGAATTAGTGGGATATGGCGACATCGTGAGCAAACAGCAGAACGAGATAGGTCTATATAGTGCTTGTTCCCTTGTGCAGACAGCGTGAGGAAAACAGACGGGTCAGGGACGTGCCAGGCCCCCCTGCGTTGTGTGAGGCCGAGGGGCTCTGGAGGGCACATTGAACCGTTGCCGTTGAACAGGCCCACATTAAAACGTAATTTGGCAACCGGTTTTCCAAATGTAATCAACTGGTGGGGAGTGCGTGTGTGCATGATGGATGGTCTGAGCAGCCTCACCTGGCCCGAGTCAGACTGATTTGACTCTGGGGCTTGGCGGGTGGGCAATCAATGCAAAAGCGGGTTAAACCGCCCATCACCCAGAGCTGCTCACAAGTCAGTTATGCTTGATAAAGAGCTGCACCGACCTCACTTTGTCAATACCAATACCGAGCAATACGCCTTTGAATCGGCCGATACCAAGCAACTATCTGATACCAATAATTTTTTTTTCATTAAAGAGCTGAATATTAGGCTAGCCCATTTCCACACTTAATATAGTTTAATAATGTAATTGGATACATACATGAATAGATTACAATTAAATATATTGGATATATTGAATGCAAAGTTTCTTAAAAATATATATATATATATATATATATAGACCTAACGTTACATACGTTGTGGAAAGGAAAAGTGCTAGAGCCGGTTTATCCTTTTCTTAACCATTCCGTTACATTATGAATGAAACAAACACTGATTCTGAATGAGCAATAATCCAGGTAATCATGGGAATTCCAAGCACCATGTTTGCTCAATTATGAGCCTTGACATGGTGTGCACTCTTAGCTTGGTCACGCTTGCATAATCGAAGGACAATTGGTGTTGACACAGAAAACTCTGCACCATTAGTATCGCACCATTGGAACATCTCGGAGGATGTTCACGTACGGAGATCTCTCTGCCTTGTTGAGAATTCAATATGGCAGACACCTAGGCATGCTCTACAGACCGGACACCTGGAAGCAAACCGCCGATCAAATTGTGGTTCCCTGCTGGCGTCACATGCGAAGCAGTCACAGCCAAAAAATACTTTACGACACAGAAAAGCAGAAAGGATTTCATTAGGTCCGCCATGCGCCCCACTGTTTTTGTCACAGAGCCTACATTGCTGTGGGCCTTACCAGAGACCACACTGCCCATCATGTGGGCAGTGTACCGTGGCACAACTCGGGCCATTCCGGGTGAGCCACATGTTCAGTGTCCTGTTGAAAGAGGAATTCGAACGGCCCTTGATTCAGACTCGGTCTGTAGCAGTGGGAACTATTTCCACTTCGCTGATTAGAGACCAAAATAAACCTTTGATTGAAACAAAACAAAATCCTTTCGCTGTTTGATGCCAGACAGAAAACAGGAACTCCTTGCCCACTGAGGTTATCTGACTGGCATGGCTGGCATGCAGAGATTATTTGGGAGATTTAGTGTCCAAAGGATGACTGGTGGCCAAAAGCTACCCTCTGCCCCCCTGCCCCCCCAGTAGCAGACAAGTCCCAACACCCATGGACTTATAAAGAGCGTCCTGCAATTAGTTCCCTCCAGCTGGTGGGAGCAGGGTTAGCGTCAGCCTTAAAGACCCAAAGATAACTCTTTGTATTAAGCTAATGTGAATGCAGCATCTTTGGAATGGTCCCAAATGTATCTCCAATGTTGTAATGAAGTTAATGTTGACTGCAGTTAAAGTGCTTAGGACTGTGCTTTTAATAAATGGTTGACAGTGAACAGTGAATTCATAATATATTCAGAACCGAGAGACTTTTCTGAAAGTAATGTAGCCGATGGTCGGACGAACGCCAATGCCAAGCTTTTGCTGGCAGATTGATTCCTGGCACACAACTTGCAATGTACTCAATGATTGTCAGTTGGTTGATACTTATGCCTGTACTCTCAACAAATGAGCGTTTGGGGTAATGGTATCGCTGAGCAAATAATGTATGAACACAATGTTCATGAATATTATTCACGATTAATAAGGAAAATGGTCCAAAATAGAAAAAACGCCAATGAAAAAACTATCCGATATCAATACGTTTTTTTCATTCAAAAATATTTTTAAATAATTCGTTAGTTTGATTATTCTACAACAGGTAAACCCCTAGAGATACAGTCCAGGGCATAGGCGTGATCATTATTCCAACTAGAAACATTGTATAACATATGCTAATGTATTCATTCATTTCGTAAATAGGACTCCACTCTAAGACGATAACCAATAATGAATACGCGACCTTCTCTAGCTGTAGGGGAATTCTGTTTTATCTCCAGAAACAAGTAAACCACTACAGTTTGGGGTACAACAAAACTGCTGGTGGTCTTCAGCTCATCTCTGAGCCTGCTTAGCACGTGACTATTGGTGGACCTGCTACTGCCGTCCTGCTTCACTGTCTCTGAGCCCATCTGCCCCCCCACTGTGTGATCAAGTTTGGATCATCGGAATGGGTCAGATTAATTCCTGCACAGCTGCCTGTGCCCGGAGGGTGACGGGAAACAACAGATGCTGGTAACAACAAAAAAATGCCAGTAACAACAAAAATGCCAGCACTAGGCCCTGCGGGGAAAAAAGGGGAATTCTGTTCATGCCGACCTCTGGGGACTCTGAACGAAATCACACACAAGCACAAACTTAATCCATGTAGTTTGGGATTTGGGCTCTCTAATCTAGCCAAGAGAGGGGGGGGGGGGGGGGGGGGGTGTGTGTGTGTGTGTGTGTGTGTGTGTGTGTGTGTGTGTGTGTGTGTGTGTGTGTGTGTGTGTGTGTGTGTGTGTGTGTGTGTGTGTGTGTGTGTGTGTGTGTGTGTGTGTGTGTGTGTGTGTGTGTGTGTGTGTGTGTGTTTTGACTAATCATCTTTCATATGTCTGGGCCACTAACTCAATAATACAAAAACCGAATGACTAAAATAAAGAGTAGTAATGTGAATACAATTGACCAAACAAGCAGAGACATCCTCATAACATTCAAATGTCCAAACACCAAGTCTCTGATGTCTAGAGAAAGACCAGCGCGAGTGTCTACATAAAAGCAGATCCGAAGACGCTATTTACATACCGGTTGACACATTATGGATAAATCATAAAATGGAAAATTGTAACATGTTGAGGCCAGGCTGAGAAAGTGAAACAAAGATTAGCATTAAGGTCTACCCTCTGCAAAGAGTTAACAAGCAAGGGGGCGAGCCCTGCGCTTCACCTTATACTGCAGTTGGGATAATACAGTGTGCAGTCAACCGAGCACAGCGTGAGGAGGCATTGAATAAGGTGGCAGCAGCAGGGACAAATGATGCTCATGCAAATGTCGGTTCAATACATCACGTAGTGGTTTTGGAAGTCCCTGGCTCCTCAAGGCATCCACCATGCATGTGGTGTGTGACGACCCCCTGCACCCCTTAAGGCTCTTTGATGCCACTACAGGGCTACTACTTGGGGAAGGTGATCATAGTCACAGTATTGATCACACCTGGGTTAATGGGCGGGGTATTTAAGCAGGTTGGGTCTCTCTCTCATTAGGCACTCTTTTCGGTTGTTGCAGGTACTAGGTATACTTTCACTTGGGCACGTTGCTTTGTTCTTTGTCTTTAACTCTTTCCCCTCATCCTCACTCTTATTAGTTATAGTCTCATTTCTAAACATACAGACGCATTCACTGCATCCACTCATCCACAACCATGTCAAACCTGAACACACTTTCTGAATAAATTGCTTTATCCATGACCAGCAGGTCAGGATGTTGACTAGAACGGTGCAATTCTAGTTTGAAATAGTCAACGCAGCATTCTTTTTTTTGACGAACCGTCTCAGTGACACTCTAGGCTTGTTAAGCCGGTGAGTTAAGCCACAGAGACAAACCCGGGTTGTACAACTACAACACTTTAACATCCTGTTTAAAAAACAAACTGCTGGGAGCGTTATAAATAGCGCAGTATGATCTTCCCTATGGGATGCGCATTGAATTAATAACAGACAGCAGCAGCAGCAGCAGCAGCAGCAGGAAGAGGGGGTGCTGACTGTGTCTGGTGGAGTCCAGCGCAGGCTGGGACCAGTAAACCCAAACAGCAGCATCAGCTCCACCCAGGTACAGAAGCACCGCTCCTTTCCCACACTCCTCCACCCCAAAAACAATCCCCAGACCGCCAGAATGGCCATCGAAATCCTGTTGTTGAACCGGGTGGGGCGAGGGTGGGGGGTGAATGAGGCAGCGGACGGTAAATGCCTGATGGGGTGTGCGAAGGTTAGCGAGACGGTATGGGAGGTCATCCATCACAACCTTCTGCACATTTGTCAGGAGCTTAAGGGAATATTACTCATACAAATACAAACGTCAAAAGCCCATGACAATATTGAAGGCTGTGGAAAACAATTACATCGAATATTTTCATCACCGAGGGACACAACAAGCAGCTTATTTGTTAGTTTATCATTCTGGATTAAAAAAAATACAAATTCAGAATATGTGCATAGACTGTGGTTAGGCATTGTCAGGTGTATAGTGGCAGTAATACAAATGTTCCAATTACTTTCCTAGCCCAACCCTTGGAGAGCCGCTGATGCTCCCATCATCACAAGGCACAGCGGTGTGCATGCTGCATACTGCCAGGCAAACTTTTACCGCACACCCACCATTGCATAATTAATCGTGATTTCATTTAAGGGTTTTTTCGGTCCCCTGTGTGCGTGTGTGCTGGCGACGTGCGTGCGCGTGTGCGTGCGCGTGTGCGTGCACACGCAGGGGAATGTTATTTCATTCCACATGGAAGTGATGGAGGAGGGGGAGGCAGCTGCTACCAGGGCACAGTCACACCGCTGTTTGCAGAGAGCAGCTGCTGCAGCCACGGATCACAGCGCATCACCTACACCCCCCCCCACCCCCCCCCACCCCAAAGGAGCTATTACCATATCTCCGTGCCCTCCCTTTGTTACAGCACAGAGAGTCGACTGGAGGTGCTCTGCACGAGCACATAAACCCTTATGTACCCTGGAGCAAATACCTCCACAAGAAAATAAAAAACACACTCTCACTAGCTCTCACAAACACCAGTGTTTGTGTTTACATGGGTTTTGTTTACATGTGTTTAACAGGTGCAAGCCGTCGTCAGCAGCTCATCAGAGCTCAGAGATTTTGGTCATTATCAGCAGATTACTCCACAGCGACCACCTCCTGGTCGTAAAGCATCTGTGTGATGAGAAGAAGCCAGCGCAGAAGCCGTTAGAGGCCACGCCTTGTGGACTACCTCCCACGCAAAGAATGTACTCATGTGTGTGCCTAGGTTACATAAATACACACACACACACACACACACACACACACACACACACACACACACACACACACACACACACACACACACACACACACACACACACACACACACACACACACACACACACACACACACACAGGAGAGCGAGATCAATCGGTGCGAACTAGAAAAACCAACACGGTCAAGGTCTATGGGTTCTTATAAGAAAATGAAGAGTCAATAACTTAACACCCATTTGCTGTGCCAGAGAGAGACACAATGAGAGGTAGATTAAACAGGCTTGGAACAAGAGCATAAAAGAGCAAAAGAGAGAGAGCCCGGTTGCTGGTAATGACAGATGGGCTTGGGTGCACTCCCTGCTCCAAAGTTCCCTGCATTATGACAAAGCAGGGGAGCTACACAGAAAAAGGCTTTTTGCCCTTGTGGGGAGACTAACTTTTAACAGTCTCAAACCAAAAAGGTAAAAAGACATTGCTAAAAATAAATAAAGTGTCAATCCCCGTTCCCCGAGATGGGTCACCATAGAGGCTGAAGAACGTTACACCACAAGAACAAACCAAAACTGAAGAAGAAGGCTGGTAAATAAAAAAAGTGGTCTGTGAAGTTCTACAAGGACATTGGTGACATTGTAGGTCTGTGCGGCGCAGAGAGGAAAAAACAACGGAAATGTTCGGCGCCAAACACTGCGAGTCTGTCACCTGGACTCGGGGAGTGAGGACTGACGCATAACAAGCTGCCGGAGAGAGGTGACGGAGAGCCCTCGTCGACTGCAGGGGTGGCAGCCCGCTGGAGAGACAACCAATTAAGGCCAGGGGAGACACAGACAGATAGCATCGCAGTTAGTTTAGACACAGCACAGTAGCAGCGCACGCCAGATTGAGCTTTAGTTGTCTGTAAATATCCATACGTCATGCTTTTTTTGGCCATCTTCCCCCATGATCCTAACCAGGACAAGGCAGCCTTTTGCCACAGTACTTTCAAGATGGGGTTTTTGAAACTACAGCCAAGAAGAATATTTAACTGAGGCATAGGGGAATCTTCAGACAGCCTTTTCATTAAACGATGAAGATAAACAAAGTATCTGATAATAACTCTACGAAATGTTGTGAATAGTTGTGCGAGCAGATTGCTTACATTACACAAGGAATGCTAGGCTCACAAGTTAATCCTAATTGTTTGATTAAAAAGGCTCTAAATTAAGTATCCCGTCCAGTTGGTCTTGGGACCAGAGGAGGGGTACGTGTTCCCAGTACATGCAGCATGTGATGGGCTAATTACATTGATGGAGTCACACAGAACTCTCTTTTAAGAAGATAGCTGAGCTTTTGACCCTTTCATTACCAAAATCTAATTACAGACTGCCGCATGCTTTCAAGCATCCTGGCTGCATAATTTAGCTAAAGGCACAGAAGAGTATGCACGGGAAAATGCAGGCCTTGGATTTACCAAGTCAGAAAAAGGCATCCTTACTATAGGCCACTGGTTGACATGCTTTCAGGATTTCCATTCATAAAAGACAACGTGTGTAATCGGCCTGAAAATAATTTACTTTTCCTAACTGGTGAGGCAAATCATCTGTTATAACAGTGCAGGCCAGTATTATGGCAATAGGGGAGCATGGAAAATAGCGGGCCAATGACTCATTGCGGATTCCTGCCCCAAGACAACAGAAGCTTTGAAATAACACTTATATTTGCATAACATATTATAACACTATTTGTTGATCCGACTGTCTATTGGATGTATTCAACTTGAACATACTGTCTTTTCTATCGTTCAGCCATTTTTCCGAGTACCCATGATCGACAAACCAACTGACCTGTTACACCACAGGAGAGCCACACAGCCCTATCTGGGCAGATTTGCAGATCAAACAAGCCCAAGTCAGTCACCCAATTAAAAGGGTCACTTCCCCACCGCAAAACGGTGGGGAACCCTTTAGACAAGCCTTTGTCTTGCCTCTTTAAGGCAGTGCCAAGTGTTAACTAGCTGGCCGGGCCGGGGCCAAAATGACACGTTGTCATTGGGCGTCTCGGCTTTACAACACGCTGTCCGAGACCGGGAGACGAATCGGCCGGGGAGAGATAGCAAAGTGTTGCGTGCTTCCGAGATCGAATAGATGTCAAGGCTCCGTTAAGCAGAGGCGTTCGGTATCAAAAAGGAGTCTCTTGTTCTTCCTCCTCTGTCTCTTCAACCCAGCTGTGGATGGACCCATCTGAGCTGAGGTTAACCGCCAGTCCCCCAGGGCGCATGGGGACATCCAGTTCCTGGTTTTCGTTTCATGTGTTAGCCAAGCTTAGAAAAGTAGCTATGGGGTATGCCTGTGAAAACTCATCCCAAATAAAAACATTACCTTACAAAAGAAAGGGGCATTTTGTAGGACTACAACATGAGCCAAATCTCACAGATTTAGCCCCCTCCCCTCACTGCCTCAAGCCTGCCCGGAAATAAATTGCATGACACATCACCATAAACACATTTTGAATTGTGATACCAAACATTTACAGCGCTGCAAATTGGAAATGAAACATAAGATAAACATCCACTGACAGCTTCAACACATCTGGGACAAAATGCGAAGAAAGAAATGTCAGACTCCTGCTAATGTTGGGAAATAGCTCCAGAATTTATTTGATGCAACAGAATATTGTCCATGTTCTTTTTTCTTGTGGCACAATAAATGTGACTGTAGAAGCTGCAGTTTCCGGAAGGCCTGAACTCTTGGCCATTCATTTACCCAGGAACCCTTTATCATTACTGCAACGCTGCTTTAGGAAGGAAGTCAATAACAGTTGGCCGGAAGCGTTAAGTACAAGACTTACGTAGTGAACCTTAATCCAGTCTGGCTCTTCTATTCCACTTTCCCTACTTGAATCAAATGTTCCAGGTCGCCCTTTTCCTCAGCAGAATTATCACCATTTGAGAAAATCATTGCAATACTCAAAACTAGAAATCTTTCCTCCCCAGTCTGCTTTTTAGAGAGAGGAAGCGGCCGTCCTGTTTAGAGATGAATGCCGACCAAATTAAAAATGTAGCCTCAGAAATCCAGTCTGCTGACAAAACCCTTGTCCCTGCTATCTCGCCACAGCAGAGCCGACAGAAGCCCAGTTTGCTGGCATCCTCTAGAGACCCCCCCCCCCCCTGCTTATTGGCCCGGCTCAGCCTCCACGGTACCACACCACATTACCCCCAGTCCCCCCCTTACTGACAACAGCTGTCGGTTCCCAGGGTGCACCTTGTCCCCTAGGTATTGATGGTTAGTGGGAGAAGAACCAGGGTGATCTGAATTGCAGGTGCCTACGGGGGGCATTCCACTAGACCGGCGTCCATGCCAACGCGCCATGATTAGCCCGCGTGGGGCTTTGTGAATGAATTTGGACCACATGAGTTTTTCTTGGGCTGTCAGCAGGAATGTATCTATTTGCCAGACTGTGCCGTCCGGGAAGGGCGTTAAGGCGTAAATGAGAGGGTTGTTGGAATATAAATATAGTAATGAATTGACTGAAAGAAGGCCACCACAGGACCCCATTTCGTCACACCATTCAGTTTTTCAAAAGGCGTGCAATCCAATATTTGCTCTTGCCTTGCTTCCGGCCGTTTATTTTTAAACTGCGTTAGTTGAGGCGCACAGCACATTTGCTCATATAAAAAACGTCCTCTGGAGAAGGGGTAGTGGGGCATCATATCCGAGAATATGAAAATGTTAAAATTCCCAGTGCGATGGACGACCAGGCCCGGCGAGCTGCTTGTTTTGTTTGTGAATCATTCAAATTCTGTCAGTCATTCTGAACTTGAACACCCCCACCTTGCTTCTTCTCTCCTGCATTTTCAATTTCTCTCCTGCAGTGGGCAGCTGACTTTGTGCATCTGTTCAATGTCAGAAGCCATATTCACAATATTTTGCTTGCCTGGCGGAACACAATCATGAAACAATTTTTTATGTTGTGAGCCGACAACTCAAACACATTGGCTGACGTCTGGCGTTCGCCATCTTTAAAAGAGCAGATGCTCATTAGTGGGGAAAAGCTCACTCCAAGTTGTGAGCAGTCAGCCCATAGTCAAATCCAAGGCCTTCCACACCCAGCAGAGTTCCCCTGACAAACACACCTTGGAAAGGGCCACCAGAGTAAACACAACTCCAGGTCAACCCACTGACACATTAATGAATAGCCAATAAACTAGGTAGAGCTGGTTTACACGTAAATGCTAAGAATATGTTTCAATAAAAATAATGTGTTTTACAACGATTATAATTGTTAACACATTTGACCTAACACCTGATTTGTTCAACAAGAGATGCAATGACATGGACTTCTGTTGGACTGATGTTGCCGTCCACTGTTACAGTAGTGGTTAATAATGTAGACCACAGGAGGAAAAACCAATTAGCAAGCTTTTACATGCGGCCCAGGACCCTTACTGCACAAACAGACGTATGTCCCATGGGCGCCATAATATAATGTGCTGAGGTCTAACCCTAAGTGAGTTGGGGAGAGTGTTGTAACTGACACACACAAACAAAAAAAATGGAAAACTGCAGAGATGAGTCAAATGTTTAACATAACCTAGCCTAATAATATTAAATTAAGAAAGAGTCTTCCAACTAAATTACAACAAACAAAATGTACCAACTGCTTGATAAAGTAGGATACATTTTAAACCGGTTTCTGTCAACACAAAGATGCCGATTATGGAAACCCATTACAGTAAATGCATAATGTGTAATACATTATAATAATGATATAATGAGATGTGGGACCAGGGCTGTTTGGCAGGGATGAGTATAACTGTATCAGAAGGACTGTACAGGATATAAACGAGTCGCCATGTCCCGTGCAGAGTATTCAGGTTTACAGAGTATTCAGGTTTACCACTATATTCAAATCTGATTCATTATGAAAGATATTGTCCTCTTTTCAAAGGATAAGGAGTGGAAGCAACAAGCAAAAGGAGTACTCTGTCTTTCTAATATTTTTTATGATCTCGAGTGAGAAACACCGGTAGACCGATGACATTCCTGGTAGCCTACATTTTACAATAAATCAACCATTGAGTGTCCATAGTCCCTGTATAATGTGGATCTCAATGTAATCCCGTTTTTTTCCACCTTAACGCACCGATTGTCTAACAGTGACATACAAAACAGATGACTGGACACCGATTTGCGATAATAACGGGCTTTTTAAACGACATGGATCTGCCGGGGAGCTCTGGCCTCGGAAATGAACACCAGATTTGATTTCGGGTCGTAGTATCGCCGGGGGCACCCCCAGTAATTCAATACAGACTACAGCAAGGTACTGCAACGACCAGACGCCGACAAGGTTGACGTGTTCCACAGCAGCAAAATATCAAAAGCACAGTCTGCTCACGACGTCCAATAGATTAAAAGAATAGCACAACTGCCTCCAAAGTATACACCACTAGCTAGATCCCGTGATGGATTAAGGCGTAATCTAAAATTGAAAGGCAAAAACAACATACGGCGGGGTAGACGTATGCATTAGTGTAATACCAAAGTATATAGAGAGATGGGGGCAAAGGGGCCATATGTCTCATCTGGCCAATTAGCTAGCCTGTTAGCAGCAGTGGTCACAACAAGCCGTATTTGCATACTAGCAGGCGATTGATAGCTTCATGAGTACTCACCCAGTATCAAACTCCACAACGTCCAAAATGAATGCACCCGGAATGGGGTAGGTGTGACCAAATGAAGACAATTAAATGACTTTCATATTTTGCACCGCTGCGCGGCTGTTGCCAAGTGTGCGCTGTTACGCGTTTTAGATTCCCACTCACAGCGCGATTAAAAGCTGCATTGTTGGAGAGGTGGCTAGGCGAGTAGCATACACCGAGGCATGCTGGGAGACTGGCTGCTAGCGCTCTGCGCTACTGGAGGCTGAGAAAGGTGCCTGTCGGGAAAGCGCGACATCTGGTGGACATCTTTACAATTGCAACTTAACAGCTTTAGATCAATCATTGTGCATCGAATAAAAAAAAGAGAATAAAGTAGTTATTTCCCTGAATAAATGTTCACATCAACATCGGATGATGATATGAATTGTAGTTTATTCAGCTTGGTATTAATAAATGACATGGCAAAATCGCACATCCACGTGATAGGGGGCGACATTGAGCTTTTATTACCACGTCGTGAAGGCATGCTGTCGCAGGGTGATGACGATACACAAACTCGAAGATGGAGTGTAAACCCAAACACATGTCTGCTTTTGCTTTATATCGAAATGCAGCTGCGGAGTTGTCTCTTAATGAAAAAAAGCGTCCATTGAAGGTAAACCTTAATATGCATTGAAATTAATACATGGGATCCTACCTCGATAATAAGCACTCAGCAACGGAACTACAAGTTAGCGAATATAAAGTAACCTGCTTACTTGGGTGGCTGCACCACTAGCGTTAAAGTATTCGTGATTTATTGTAGCGCAAGTGTCTAATTGTGGAATTATCATTTAGATTTACTGTTTAAATAATTAAAAATATATAAGCATTTTAATATTCTCTATATTCTCTTGCTGTCCCATGGTGTCACCCAAAAAGAAAAAGCTGAAGGAGAATGGTGTGGCCACCGCTAAACCCAACAAAAGTGTAGTAATTAAGAAGAAACCAAAGAAGCTTGTGAAGACTGTGATAAAAGGAGAACCCCTGGAAAGAGTTCCACAGGTAAACATCAGCATGGTTTCTCAGTTTGTAATTATTATTTTTTTTTACTTTACTTTACTTTACTTGTTTTGAGTGGCGGGTAGTTTGGGTATAGTCTGTATTCCAAAACAATGTCAAAAAGTCTATAGTACCTTTTCTCTTGTCGGAAATAGATCTGGCAAGGTGTTGCTTGATCTGGATGTCAATAACTCCCTTTTTCCGTGCACACAGTCAAAGCCGTGTGAAGACAATGAGGAAGGCACATCATTAAATGCTGTGCTAGCAGACCTGGCAAGGGTGAATAACAGTCGGGACAGAGCAAGCAAACTGTTCCAATGGCTCATCCACCCAGTTCCCGCCGAAGACTTCTTCAGGTTCGTCTGTGACATGCGGCATTGGAATTGTTTACCAATGCCCAATAGCTCGGCAGGGGGGAGGCGATGATTTTGACCTCTGTCTCTCTATCTCCCGCTCTCCATCTCAGGGACACCTGGGAAAAGAAGCCCCTCTTAATCCCGCGTCAGAATCCAGACTACTACAATGGACTCTTTTCCACGGCAGAGTTCGACCGCATTTTGAGAGAGGTGGGTATATATATATATATAGAGGTCACCATGACATCGATACCATCCGTCTCTCCATCCCAGCCGCCCTGTCCTCGTGTTGGTCTGCTTGTAACGGCTGCTGCTGTGTTTATTGTCTGCAATTCAAAGGATGACGTCCAGTATGGAGTGAACCTGGACGTCACCAGCTACACCAACGGCAAGAGGGACACGCACAACCCCCCAGGCCGGGCGCTGCCCTTCAGTGTGTGGGACTTCTACTCGGTGAGGTGACAAGGGCCACGGGTTCCCAGTGTGGTGGATCTTATGCCTTTTAAATTTGTTCTTCCGTGATAACATACTGGTGTGAATTTGGTGTTGATGTATCTCCACCTTTTACACAACTCGACATAAGGCCCTCTACCATTATACAACTCGATGTAAGGGCCTCTACCGTTATACAACTCGATGTAAGGGCCTCTACCGTTACACAACTCGATGTAAGGGCCTCTACCGTTACACAACTCGATGTAAGGGCCTCTACCGTTACACAACTCGATGTAAGGGCCTCTACCGTTACACAACTCGATTTAAGGGTCTCTACCGTTACACAACTCGATGTAAGGGCCTCTACCGTTACACAACTCGATGTAAGGGCCTCTACCGTTACACAACTCGATTTAAGGGTCTCTACCGTTACACAACTCGATGTAAGGGCCTCTACCGTTACACAACTCGATGTAAGGGCCTCTACCGTTACACAACTCGATGTAAGGGCCTCTACCGTTACACAACTCGATTTAAGGGTCTCTACCGTTACACAACTCGATGTAAGGGCCTCTACCGTTACACAACTCGATGTAAGGGCCTCTACCGTTACACAACTCGATGTAAGGGTCTCTGCCGTTACACAACTCGATGTAAGGGCCTCTACCGTTATACAACTCAATGTGAGGGTCTTTTCTAGTAAACAATTTGTTTTCCTCCATTTTGTTCAGCTCAACATGTAGGTGACATGGTAATCAAAATATATAAGACAAAAATTAATGAATTCACTTAATTTAAGCGACATAGCCACATTTCTATTGGATTGTACTTATTGCAAGCTGAATGTTACTTACAGCGGTTTGTGCTCCTTCTTCCAGAGTGGCTGCTCCCTGCGCATGCTGAACCCCCAGGCCTTCTCCTCCACAGTATGGAACTTCCTCTCCATCCTCCAGGAACAGTTTGGCAGCATGGCCGGGGCCAACGTGTGAGTGAGCGAGCTATTTTCGTTGTTCATTACCGACATAACTGAAATGTGTTTTTGTAACCGATCTAGAGGTCATGTCGTAATTGTATTTCCTCTCTCTCTCTCTAAGGTATCTGACTCCTCCCGGAACCCAAGGCTTCGCCCCGCACTATGATGACATTGAAGCCTTCGTGGTTCAGCTGGAGGGAAAGAAACACTGGCGAGTGTATAACCCAAGGTATGCCCAGAGCCAAAATGAACTTTTGTCTTTTATGGAAAAAATATTTATGGCTCTTGCTAATCATAATGGTATTAAAAAAATATCATTAGCAAGGATGTTAATACTGATACACAATACTATAACTCTGGAAATCTAGAGTTCTCACGAGAACACAATTTTAATTTGCTCATCGAGTCACTCTGGAAACAAGCGATATACTCTCCCCAATTCCACTGGCCCGAAACATTAACCAATCACATCGGTGTATCTGATATAGGCGGGCCGAAAGTGTTTTACCGACCGGATACAGCAAGAGTCTTATCTATTGGTTAGCTCCTCTGGTCTGGATACATCACCCCTTGTATTCTTCTGATTGGTCATAGTGTTATCCAATTGTGTGCAGTGATATTTTCAAATGCATGCTTGGTGCCGCCCCATCGAGTTGGGCCATTTTCATTACTCGTTGCCAGACCCTAAAGCTTTCTAGAGGTCTGGATAGTCTGGATTTCCAGGCTACAATACTATACTAATAAATATAAAAAAATATGTGTGACTTATACTTTATTTTTTATAGTATTGTATAGGCCCATGTGTTATTCTTGGAGAAAACAGGTAACCAGTTTCCCACATTGACTAACTTTAAGGAAATGTGACCAGTCTTAACAGAGACCATTTCCTTCCTTTCATTCCAGGTCCTTGGAAGAAGTATTGCCAGTTACTTCGAGCCGTAAGTGCCTTACCAAATACCACCTTTTTTCTTAAAGCACCTAAGTAACATGTTAAAGCATAAGCGCTCCGTCTGTTTTGTATGCTGAATGATGGCGTTCTATACACTGTTCCGATTTTTATGCTCGGAGCATATCGACCCAAAAACGGGGAAATTCAAATCTGCATTTCCGCAAATCAGTCCATAGCAATTTCAAATGACAATCTCTCATCCAAAGATGTGAAAAGTACATGAGACCTGTCTCATTTCTTTGCATCCAGCCAACTTCAGTCAGTCAGAGATCGGGAGCCCAGTGCTGGAGGTGATCTTGGAGGCCGGGGACCTGCTCTACTTCCCACGCGGGTTCATCCACCAGGGAGACTGCCTGCCAAACTCCCACTCCCTCCACGTCACCGTCTCCTCCTTCCAGAGGAACAGCTGGGGAGACCTGCTCGCCAAGGTGCACACGCTCTGCCAAGCTCATCACTCTCGCCGCTCGGACAGAGAACACCTTGGGATCGAAGCCAGCCAAACATTGGCCAAGTCGAGGCAGGGACGGCAGCGGGCTGTTTGTAGATGCTTGATGGGCTAGCATTATTATGTCAGTTATGCTTTATTTGTATAGCACCATTCCAGACAACGAGGGACAAAGTGCTTAAAGGTGTAGTGTGTAAGATTTCGTTGAATCTAGCGTGACTGGAATGAAATATTCATCCGTATGTTTTAATTAGCGTATAGTCCCAGGAAAATACTTGTGTTGAACCCTTTGAATCTACATTTGAAAGGAATGTAGATTCCTTAATTAAAGCGAAGATGCATTAATGAATAAAACTAATAATAGACGTCCACGTAGTGGGAACGTTACGACTGGACAGGTTGGAAAGTGTACATTATTAACTAGATGCTATTTTTGTGTTCTGGGATTATTTCCCAGCTGGTGCCTGCGGCCCTTGGGGTAGCGATGGAGGAGGATGTGGAGTACAGGCAGGGCTTGCCACTGGACTACCTGACGTACATGGGCGTACAAAACTCTGACAAGGTAATGATTGTGATGATGGGGAAGGAAGGGGAGCAAAGGGGAAATGGTACTCTTGGTCTTGTATGTTTTCATCCAAACAATTTACCGTGCATTTTAGATATTATCCTACTTTAGTATCCTACTATTACCTGTAGGGATGTTACATGCTTAAATCGTGTAATATTGCCAGTATATGAACGGGTTGTAATTTAACCTAAATACGTTTACCTTCCCAATCTCTCGCATATACCAGCCTGTGGGCTGAATTATATTACATTTCAACCTGATGGAAGGGCTGTCTAAGCGCGGATAATGATGCGCAGTTCACTTACTGGCTAAAGGGGCCAGTAATGAGAAGGCATTTTTGAATCTTACACATAGTACCTTTTTAAACGAGCATGTAGGTGGAAGCCTAAGGGGATACTGCGGATATTGGGATTTGTCTCCATGCCAAAACGTCCAAACCAGTGAAGTATCCTGCCGCATTGAAACTTTATTTTCGAAGCTACAAAAATGTTAAAGTGCTGTACGATTTAATAAAAAACAAAACAAACAGAGTGGCCATATAAATGAGTGAGTGACAGGGAAAACCATCTACCTGTCGATAAAATTACACTGCATTGTTGCCAAAGGATAACTTTCCAACAACCGCCATCTTGTCCCCGGTGTCGTGCCCGTCGCTGACGACCCATCTTGTCCCCGTGCAGGAGGACCCACGGCGAGAGAAGTTCCTGTCCCGTATGGGCGGCCTGATGAACAAGCTGGCCGGCTACGCACCGGTGGACGCCGCTGTAGACGAGAAGGCCAAGGAGTTCCTCCACGACTGCCTGCCTCCAGCACTCACTCCAGGTGTGTGCTTGTGTGCGTGTCTCCATCATAAAAATGAACCAAACATTACAGAAGCATATTCAACAAGGAGTTTTCGTGTACCAGCTGCTTCCATTAGACAGTGACTAATCTGATCTGAAGTGTGTTAACACGATGCCCCATGTCTCCTGCTGCAGAGGAACAGGCCAGCAGTGTTCAAGGCTCCTCCACTAGGTGGGGGAATGGGCGGCCTTTGAATGTCGGCGCTAACATCAACAGCCAGACCCGGGTGCAACTCATTCGCGCTGGTTGTGCCAGGTAAGGCCTTGTTGGCCCTTAATTGTGTGTGTTTGCACAAGAGGCTTCTATTGAGTGCATCGGCTTGGTTGATACATGGGTCTGTATTAGGTAATATACTGGCTGGTAAAGGCACTGCTCCAATCGAAATCACCCTTTGCTCAAGTGGAAATGCCGTTCTTCTATGGTAAAAGATTATACATTGGGAGATTACAAGTTGCATGCAACATGTGGCAGACTGGATTAATTTAATGCCATTTCATTTCATTTGTGCAGGTTTGTTCATCAATACAGGACGTCATTAATTGTATACATCCTTTTCAATTAACAATTAATGTTACCTCATTATAGAAAGGGATCCATATGAACGGTAACTGGTGGCCTGCAGGCAGCAACAAGATCAATTGTTCAGATTAAAATTCTATGATGGATACCTTGCCAGTCATTGCCAACTGGCAATGGTTGTGCATGCTCATAGCCTGCAAACAGACCCCTCTGATGGCTATTCAGTCTCTCTGGTAACTCTTCATATGCACTGCTTGGCTCAATCTGCTCTGTTGATTAGGCCAATGTGCAAATTAACATGTGTCCAGACGGAAAATATGTAGATTTGAGTTGCAAACACCTAATTAATTTTTAATCATTGGAATATATTGCATACATTAGCATTGCAATATACCTCTGGTTGAAATTAAATGCAATTTTTTCTCAATATTCTGCTGCTATTTGCTGCACATGTTGCCAAAGGTGTTTCTGCAGTTTACAAAATTGCATGTATTGAATTGTTGTGGAATAAAAAACTGTTCTCCAGGTTGTGTAGTGATGGGGAGGTCATCCAGTTGTACTACACTACGGACAACTCCAGAGTATACCACAAAGAGGAGCTCAAGAGTTTTGAAATCAAAACAGAGGTGTGGCATTTCTAAGTAAACATATAACCCTGGCTGATTTGTTTTCGGTTTACTAATGATGCGGAACACAACCTAATGGCTGCTGTTCCCCCAGTGTGCGGACGCTGTTGAGTTCCTGATCCACGCGTACCCCAAGTTTGTGTCAGTGCGAAGTATTCCATGTGACTCGGCTGCAGAAAGGGTACGCTTTGACACCGTTTCCATTTTCAAACCAAAGCTAATTTATTTAGCTGTGAACATAATACATATTTATGGGGGAGTACTGTGTTTCTTGCCTATCATAAGCTAACTAAGTATTACGAGTGGATTTTATTTCAAGTGCTATAGGTATGAAGAAATTGCTTTATATATCCGCTTATATCTTCAACCCATATTCTTTGAACATTTGGTTATTTTATCCAAGTATTCTGAGCAAGGTGCTCACTTTAAATAGCAATAGGTGGTAGTAGCACCAGATGCTTTGTGTTTTAAGAATGCATTCTTGTAAAACTGACCTCATAGAAACCCATCTTTTCCCCCCCCCTCCCCTCCAGATTGCTTTGGCTGAGCTGCTGTTTGAGAAAGGGATTATCCGCACTGCAGAGCCTCTCTAGTGTTGGACACTGTTCCCACAGTTCTGGCCTCCAACACATTTGGACTGGATTCCAGTTTCAGCTTTGAACCTATATCAATAAATCTGCGATACAAAACATCTCTGGCAACTATTAGTCTCTCCGCTATACTGCAGTAGACGTAAAAATAATGTCTAATTAATGCTTTGTATTAAAGGATGGGAATGATTGTCGCATGAAAAGCAAAAAAACCTTGCAAGAAAATAAAAATGATTGACCATTTTCACAGAAATGTCCATGTTTATTATTGGTTGATGCAACTCAAAAGAACATGGTATAGATATTTTAAATAATCCATTCTGAAGGCTACCCCACAATCAAACGATAGATGGTGCTCAACAACAGCATGACCAGAGACGGGCTGGTTATCTACTTCCAGGTATACTCCTCTCCAGGCTTCAGTTCCCTACAGACGAGAGGGATGAGTCAGCAAAATGGTACAGTTTAGGATAATACAATATTAAGGCAAAATTGAGCTGCTTCTAAAGCATTTACGCTTGTCAAATGCAGCCTAGCACCAAGATAGCATCCTAGTAAGTGGTTATTTAGGATTGGCAGTTCAGTAAAGGTGTTCTTGGCAGGTGGACTTTCCACTTTATTTTATTTTAACAAAATCGTCAATCTCGAAGATGCTTTGTTCTTTGACGATACAGTAATTATGTACTACATGCTGATTTGCACAAAGTCAACTGAAGCTCAACTTCTGTCCCAACCCTTCAACGCACTGCAATCCCCGCCTGCACGTGAGCCATATGCCCTAACTTGTCTCAGACAAGCCAAGATACGACGAGCTTCTCTCACTCGTTTTGCAAATCAATTATTTAAATGTATCCCCACATATCCAATTTCGTATGGCACCTACACCGAGAGGACAAAAACCATGGCTGATTTACATCTTGACATAGATAATGTCAACTACTCATCTGGGGACTTAAGAAACCGGCCAAATCCTTTAACAGATATTTTTTTACATGAAAATCTTAGAGATTGCCATTTAAAACATGCAATATGCCAATACACTTAAAACAGGTGAATGGGCATAGACCATCAGGAAAAGATTATCATTGGATCTAGAAATATAAATTCCTTGTTTATTTTACTGCCTCAAAACAAAATTTAAATATAGGAAGGGATTCTAATGTAACTCTATACTGCTGGTCCTTTGAGAGCTGATGAGCTAAAGTCTTCATAAAGAGGAGATTTGGTAACTTAAGTTTCTACCACTGTTTCAGAGGCCAAGCGTGTGATAAACTAGATGGCTTTGCTGACTGGATTAACAATGTCAGGCTTTTGCGGAAGTATTACTAATGAGTGAAGCAAGTATCTGGACAGGTGTCGTGGCAGATTCTAGGAGTTGCTAGCTCGATTGTATTTATATGCATGCCTTAATAAATACAATTAAGGCATGCAATCGATATTTTGTTCCTTATTGATTGCAGGTACAAATTGGTTTCCTGAATTTATTTCTAGCCTCAAGTGACAAAGAATCCTCAAGTCCTCAAGCCTCACTAAGTCTTTGATTTCAGCAATGCATGCAGATATAAAGAGGATGACCCAAGCTTTCAGTAGGGATGCAATATTGGAGAGTTAAACGCCATTAAATGCTATAAGATAAGACCTATTTTTTCATGAATTGGCCACTCCTAGCTCCCTTTTGGCTTACCAGTTCAAATCATTTGAGTTTGCATTAAATATGCAAAGGGCATTCGGAGCACTAGTGGTGATGGACCTAGGTTTTCCTTACCTGCCGTACAGAGCACTTCTGTTTCTGAAAGCTGTCAGCTTCTGGTCCTGTTGTTTATCCATGTACCATCCAATCACAAAGCCCATGGGCACCAATATGTTCACCCAATGCTCCCTTGCAAGTGATACAAAGTTCACCATGATGTCTGCAAATAAAGCAATGCAACGTCAATCAGAGTATGATGTCTTGAAAAAGCTACCTGTTAGCAGATATCATTAGGTACTATAACGTTAACTTAATCGACCAATTACAAAAGAATCGATCCATACCACCAGTACATAAACCTTTATCAAGCACTGTAATATATCATTATTGAAAATAATAATACACTGGTTCCCTATGGCGAATGTCAACTGCTACAATCCACCAGTATGAGGAAATTAGCATTAGCTGGCTAACTGCATAGCATAACAAAATGTCATTGAGATATTTTATTTATGCATTTAAAGGTAATACTTATGTCCCCAATGACAACTGTCGTACATGTACAATAAATTGTATCACAATGTAAGAGAGGCTTTTAATAATATTAAAGAATATTACCTTGTGTTCTTGTTTTACCGATGCGCTGCCTTTGGCTTCACACTTGCAAGGCAAAGGACATTGGACCATACCAACTATGGCAACCCGGATTAGGTTATTCGACATGCCGACACATATTTGATCATTATTTGTCGCTGTAAATACTTAACAATATCAACTTCTGAACATCCTAAATTTCTTAATTAAAAAAAAATATGGGGTAAACTTATAAACAGAGATGTATGCGCTCCGTCAAAAGATTTGTATGCACCAACTCCCACCCTATTATTTTTGTTGAAGGTACGTTCCGTTGACCTCTCACACGTGATGATGCAGCGGCAAAGCTTATCCGTCTGATTGTAAAAAGTGTCTTCACAAATGCTAGTCAACATGTCGTAATATTGTTATTACGGTCTGGAGTTAGTATTTTCCTATGTCAGGAAAAACTGTTCATTTGTACTATTTCACAACTAATGGTAGGTTTTACCAACGTTGGTCAAACAAATGAATTAACCCCCCTGTTAGTTATAGCTGGCATGCTAACAACCGGCTATTGTGATTGTGAACACATGATGTAAATGTTTACATAGTTTAATAGTGCGTAGTTGGTGCATTTACATTTTCACGGGTGATACATTTTCTTGACTCAACTATGTCTAACAAATTTGTATACTACTATGCTATTCCGTCGGAGATATTGGCGTGTCTATCTTTGCACAATGTGACCTCATCTCATTCAGGAGCTAGTAATTACAGATACATCAGTTGCACCATGATATTCTTGTTTTACATGTGTAACGTTACATTGAACAAAGAATACGCACTATTGCATCTAAGGATGCTGTTCTCGGTTGCTTACTTCTACCTTTTTCCTCGATAGCTGCCACTTGATAGCTGAGGAAGATGACATCCATTATCAAGTTGACAGCTGTGTCGGGGGTTCAGGAGGAGTCTGCCCTGTGCTACCTGCTTCAGGTGGATGAATTCCGCTTCCTCCTTGACTGCGGCTGGGATGAAAGTTTTTCTATGGAAATCATAGATGCAATGAAACGGTAACCAACACCATATCCGCAGTGTTGACCCCCAATCACTGCAATGTTATTGTTTGGCGTTGCAGTGTGTGTGTTTGTGACATCAGTGATTTTGTGGTCCATCAGACACGTCCACCAGGTCGATGCCGTGCTCCTCTCCCACCCTGATCCCCTGCATCTAGGTGCCTTGCCCTACGCTGTGGGGAAGCTGGGTTTAAACTGCCCCATCTATGCTACGATACCTGTATACAAGATGGGCCAAATGTTCATGTATGATCTATTTCAGGTGAGAAGGAGTTATTGAGTAAAACTTTCTGCATTGCAAGCAGTCTCTCTCACGTATGGTTTGGTTGCATTTTATCCAGTGTCTCCTTAAATGCTTACTTTTTTCTTACAGTCTCGGAACAACAGCGAAGACTTCAATCTCTTCACACTTGATGACGTGGACAGCGCCTTTGACAAAATCCAGCAGTTAAAATACTCCCAGATTGTAAATTTAAAAGGTCAGTGTATCACAGACAACGCAATCTGATTGGTCAACTTGACCTTCTAGAATGTGGTCAAATGAGCATGACTGCACACCTTGCTGTGCTGAACTAAAAAATTCCTCATGCTAAGCACCCTAGGCTTAAAAATGCATGTGAAATCCTTGACGTAGTCAGCCAAATCTTGATCTCGAAAGCATAAGCTAAAGTGGGCGGGACGAGTGAACAAGGACTTGAAAGCCTCTCTTTTACTTGGTCCTTGCTAAGATCCATCCGACTTGCTGGAGTAATAAACTACCGTTTGCGTTCCATGAGAGTCTACAGACATGCTTTTTTATGTATAGGTCAGATTACATGTTTTTCTAGGCTTACTTGTTTCTCAGTTATACAATGCAAAAACGTGATATTTTGCTGCACTATTTGACCACAATTTGATAATGTTATATTTTGTCGGTAACCATAGTGTAATCGCAATATTACACCCTATTATTTACGCCACAGACTCTCATAAAATGTATTTTGAAATATAGTTCTAAATAATATTCTTTATTCTACCCTACCTCGACAGGGAAAGGACACGGCCTGTCCATCACTCCCCTTCCAGCCGGACACATGATCGGTGGAACCATCTGGAAGATCGTCAAAGACGGAGAGGAGGAGATTGTCTATGCTGTGGACTTCAACCATAAGAGAGAGATGTAAACACCATCATGTCACTCACAGCCAAGCATGCGTTTATGATGCGTTTCTTTCTTCTGTCAAACTGAGCTCTTCCCTAACGTTGTAACTTCTGCTTCTTGTCATGGCCCTAGCCATCTGAACGGGTGTATACTGGAAAGCGTGAGCCGGCCCTCCCTCCTCATCACGGACTCCTTCAACGCCTTGTACGTGCAGCCGCGTCGCAAACAGAGAGACGAGCAGCTCCTCAGTGAGTCGACGAGCGCACAGCCCTCCAGAAACACCATTTTAAGACACAGCGCAATCAAATCAAATCTTGTCATGTGCACGACAGACATTTCTGTAGACGTTCTTTAACTTACATAGAACATTACCCTTCTTTGTGCTCCTTAATGTGGGTAAAGTTAAGAAGACGTCGTTCATTCTCATTCCGCTGATTAATTCGACGGCTCTCTCTGCGTGCGTCCAGCCAATGTGATGGAGACCCTCCGCGGCGACGGCAACGTCCTCATCGCCGCGGACACGGCCGGCCGCGTGCTGGAGCTGGCCCAGCTGCTGGACCAAATCTGGAGGACGAAGGACGCGGGGCTGGGCGTGTACTCCCTAGCCCTGCTCAACAACGTCAGCTACAACGTGGTGGAGTTCTCCAAGTCCCAGGTATCCCAGTTCACATCCCTAATTCCCTGCACACTGTAATCAGATGTAAGGAAACAGTCTCTTGCAACAAAGAGACTGTGTAAAAAATGGAAACTATATTCTACCAGGCAGGACAACCGGAGGCAATTATGACCAAGTCCACTTTGTTACGCTAACCCCCCCCCCCCTCCCCGTGCCCAGGTGGAGTGGATGAGTGACAAGCTCATGAGGTGCTTCGAGGACAAGCGGAACAACCCCTTCCAGTTCCGCCACCTGTCCCTGTGCCACAGCCTGGCGGACCTGGCCCGCGTCCCCAGCCCCAAGGTTGTGCTCTGCAGCCAGCCCGACCTGGAGTCGGGCTTCTCCCGGGAGCTCTTCATCCAGTGGTGCCGCGACGCCAAGAACTCGGTCATCCTGACCTACCGCACCACGCCCGGCACCCTGGCCCGCTACCTCATCGACAACCCCGGGGAGAGGATGCTGGACCTGGAGGTACAATATGGATATGGATATGGACTGTTTGCAAACTTTTCTGGCTCCGTTGTAGGATGAGTCAAATTAAGCCTCATGTCATCCCTTATTTAATTTACAACGCTGAGCCTCTTTTACATTGGATTTTGATTGGAAGAAAAATTTGGATTGCTATTGTCAATATTGTGTAGATGTCCATATGATCATTGTGGAAAAGAACATCCAAATTGACCTGCCCATTTTTCATTGCTTTCTCATCCGATGTTATCACACAGGTCCGAAAACGAGTAAAGCTTGAGGGCAAGGAACTGGAAGATTTCCTTGAAAAGGACAAGGTCAAGAAAGAGGCAGCCAAGAAGCTGGAGCAAGCAAAAGAGTACGTATCCGCCAATAAACAATGCTTTTCTTATCCAAAGACCGCCGTTTATTCACCCATCATGCACGCTGTCACCATAGGCCTGAACAGGTGTTACCAAAATATGGCGAGGTGCCCTCACTATGCCTCACTCACTCACACCTCAGTGTTACCAGCCCATCCCAGTAAGCCACTCGGCGTTCTCCCACTGCGGTCTGACCCAGTGTTAACCCTTCCCGTCTGCGCGCTTGGTCCGTCCGTGCAGGGTGGACGTGGACTCGAGCGACGAGAGCGACATGGAGGACGACCTGGACCAGCCGGCCGTGGTGAAGACCAAACACCACGACCTGATGATGAAGGGCGAGGGCAGCCGCAAGGGCAGCTTCTTCAAGCAGGCCAAGAAGTCCTACCCCATGTTCCCCACGCACGAGGAGAGGATCAAGTGGGACGAGTACGGCGAGGTCATCAGGTAAGGCGGGGGCCATCGCCAAGACACACAGATCAGGGGCATGTATCTTGCTTTTGTCCTGCCAATGTATATTTGAGCACGTCTCTCTTCCCCCCCCCACCCCCCGTCGGTAAATGCAGCCGGCGTGAGACTGAAAAATGGTTAAGTGCCATAAGTGCCTTGCTTGCCTGCCAAACGAAATACAATCTGCAATATCAGGGCCTACATGCTGCAGCTGGATATTTATCTATAATTGTTTTCCCCTGTTGCCAAATACAATGTGATTTATTTAAAAACATAAATAGCATCAGCACCGCTTCTGCACAACCCTCCATTGTTAGATAGTTTTTAGAGAAATACTGACAGCAAAATTATGTTCCGCTATCGAAAAATAACAAACGCTTGATGTTTGTGAAGGTGGCATTATCTCATGAATGGCTTTAGACTAAAGAAAGGCAGCCTAGAGAGAAAAACATAACAAGTTACTTAATAATAGAAAGGACATATTTGATTGTGTAGAACAGAAGCAATAGTATTATGCAGCCCAGACGGGGAAGGCTACAAACTGCAGACTAAAAACTATTTGTGCCAACATGAATGGCCAAAAAACATGGCTGGTGCACATTGTGTGCTCACATGCTATTAGTTGTTAGGTTATGTTGTATCGCAGTGAAACCTGCAGCGCCTAGCAAGCACGCATCAGCACGGTGTGCGCATGCATCAGCTTCTGTGCACGCAAGCACCTCACTCACACAGCTCGGCACCTCTGGCATGTTTGAACGGATCATTCAGCGGTGTGTTCCTCCAGCCCCGTTCCCTGTCCACACACATCTATTAACCCCCACAGGCCACAGCCATCCCATGACGCGTTTCTGTTCTGCCCTCAAGGCCGGAGGACTTCCTGGTGCCCGAGCTGCAGGCCACGGAGGAGGAGAAGAGCAAGCTGGAGGCCGGCCTGTCCAACGGCGACGAGCCCATGGACCAGGACCTCTCCGTGGTGCCCACCAAGTGTACCTCCAGCATCGAGAATATCGAGATCAGGTCAGTGACGCTCGCGGCGGCTGAAGGCCACCTTAGTAAATCTGTCGCAGAATCATAAACCGCCCCCCCCCCCCCGCAACCCCCAGGCTGTTTGAAATTCACCGGCATAATTCACGAGAAAGTCGGTTGGTTGATGGGAAGGTCAGGTTCTTTTTTCCCCGCCTTGCTTGGGCGATGTGCAGGGAAAGGAAATGAGCCTTCTGCAGTGAGGTACACCTGAGAGCACACATACTTCTCTTGCAGCTGCTGCCCACCACTAATCCACTGCAGCTGCTTTTTGGCCAGCAGTCAAGTTTATTTTTGTACAGCCCTTTTTTTTTTTATCAGAGCCTCTCTCCTTTGGCCAATTTAATGCAAACAAGGAACCCCGTGGAAAGGGTCATATTTTATCTTATTGATTAGGAAAGTATGAGTTGATTATGAGATTTTGATCGAAGTTATGGACTAAATCTGATAATAACGATGATGAATGTCCTATGCCTTGCAAAAGCACTAACCTAGAAAGTTACAGTACCGATATGCAAAACAACCATACGTTTTTGAAATGCTAATTTAAGGTAATTTACCATGAAAAAAACACAGGTGTGTTCCTTTTAAGGAAATACAGTTTGGACTATCATCACCCAAGCAAATCATAGTTCTGGTCGGTTATGTAACAGTCAAGACACGGAGCTGCCAGCTCAACCACGGCCTGAGGTCAGATAAGGTGGATCCAGCTTGTTATGCAAGGAACGCTGGTGTGAACACCGCATTAAATAGCCAAAAATAAATGTTTTTTCCACGAGATAGCCACCTGCAGATCTGTACCACATCAACACAAAACAATTCCTTCAGAGTGACTCCTCCCACTGAATCCAGCCACCCTCCTCCTCCCCCCAATAAGGGCCAGGGTGACGTACATCGACTACGAGGGGCGCTCGGACGGCGACTCCATCAAGAAGATCATCAACCAGATGAAGCCCAGGCAGCTGGTGATCGTCCACGGGCCGCCGGACGCCAGCGCCGACCTGGCCGAGTCCTGCCGGGCCTCCAGCAAGGACATCAAGGTGTACACGCCCAAGCTGCAGGAGACCGTGGACGCCACCAGCGAGACCCACATCTACCAGGTCCGTGGCCGCGCAGCCTCCTCCTGGCTCGGTGCCGGAGTGGATTCTGTTCAGTTTTCGACGTGTCTACATTTTGTCTTTTTGATTGTCATTTGTTTTCTTTGTGAAACAAAATGTAGTCGTGTAACACGGATTGAAAACCGTTGCTTTGCATTTTATTGACGCGTTAAAATAAGTGCTAAAAAAATCGATACAAAGCCGTATACGTGAAGATGAAGTAGAGACCCGTTTTGGAGAGAAAATACAAATAAATGATTGCTATAATTATATAAAATAATCTTGTTCATTTACCCATACACACTTCCATTACAAAAGAAAGGCTTTACAACCAAACGGCATGTGGGAGTCCCCTGTCACCTGCTGATGGCTCCGCCCCCCCTGTCCTCTGTGTCTACAGGTGCGGCTAAAGGACTCGCTGGTCAGCTCGCTGCACTTCTGCAAGGCCAAGGACACGGAGCTGGCCTGGATCGACGGCGTGCTGGACATGCGCGTGGCGAAGGTGGACACGGGCGTGCTGCCGGAGGCCGTGAAGGGCGAGGAGGAGGCGGGCGAGACCATGCTGACGGAGGACGGCGCCGGCCAGGACCCCGCCATGGACGTGGGCGTCACCGGGGAGACGGCGGGCGAGGGAGAGGCCGAGGAGGGCGGCGTGGCCCTGGCGGCGGTGGCCAAGCGCGCCATGAAGAGCCTGTTCATGGAGGACGAGCGCGAGCCCTCCGACGAGAGCGACGTCATCCCCACGCTGGAGCCGCTGCCCACCCCGGAGGTGAGAGGATAGGGGAGGGGGAGGTGAGAGGGGTGGAGGGAGGGAGGAAGGGAGGGAGAATGGGTTAGAGAATCAGAAGTAGCTTGTTGCTACCACTGAAGCCGCAGTCATCACAAAGTGGGAGTAATGTGGATTTACTTTGTGACTTTCTGGTCTTTCTCTGTCGATTCAAGTTGCAGAGAGGTTACTTAGTTTATTTGGAAAAGACTGTGTCTTGAGCGGGACCTTCCAGCCAGCCTGTCCCCCGTCCCTCTGGGTAGATGAACAACGACAGGGTGTTGATCCCAGGACGGCTGACTTTGGGATTTGCAGCCAGAGGTGGCGCTGCGTCTGGAGAATGACACACAGCTAAATCTGAATGGACGGGAAGGGAGGACTCCGCCCCCTGGCCTTATAGGCGGACAAAGAGAGAGAGGGAGGGAGGGAGGGAGGGAGAGAGGGGTAGACGAGGGGTAGACAAACGCCGGCTTCCGAGGTCAAAGTTGATATTTTTATATATTTTTTGACGCATGCATGAGTGCAAGGGAGGTTGGGTTCGACCTCTCCAAACACGTGCACATTTGGGAAACATGGGTTTTCCGCCCGAGGTCGCTCACAGGCCGTCCCTCTCTCCTCCCAGGTCTCGGGCCACCAGTCGGTGTTCATCAACGAGCCGCGCCTCTCCGACTTCAAGCAGGTGCTGCTGAGGGAGGGCATCCAGGCCGAGTTCGTCGGCGGCGTGCTGGTGTGTAACAACATGGTGGCCGTCCGCAGGGTGAGTAGTGCTAGCGCTCTGTCCCCCCCACTGTACACAAGGTGGGGGTGTGTGTGTGTGTGTGTGTGGGGGCGGGGGGGGGGGGGGGGGGGGAGTGATTGAGTAAGAGAGGTGTGTGTGTGTGTGTGTGTGTGTGTGTGTGTGTGTGTGTGTGTGTGTGTGTGTGTGTGTGTGTGTGTGTGTGTGTGTGTGTGTGTGTGTGTGTGTGTGTGTGTGTGTGTGTGTGTGTGTGTGTGTGTGTGTGCACACAGGCATGTGTGATCCGTCAACAAAGGAAGTGAGACAGCTGGAGCTGGGCTAGCCCCGCCAGGCGTTAAGTGCACTTTTTTTCGATTCCGTTTTTTTTTTTTTGGTATTTTCTTACATAACGTCCTTGCAGTGCTATTTCTACGTTATTTCTCATCTCGCTCCCTTTTCTTATCTTCATCGGAGCTCTATTGCTTAGATCAATGCCCAGTACACCTTTTTATTTTTTTTTTATTGTTAAGCGTATTCAAAAGCAGCAGAGGTAATCCTTTAAAGGGGAGAAAAGAGGAGGGAAAATATATCCGCCGCAGTGACAAGGGCATGCATCCCCTTCAATTTAGTTTCTGCTGACTCAGCGGTCCACATTCAAAGAGAAGTGGACTCTTGAACAGGACTTTATTTCCGACATGCAAATATCAGTGTAGTAAGTAAAGCAGGGTAATATAATAACTGACAGTTCACTCTCTAGTCGTTGGCCCATCTGTCTGTAGAACTGATGGATTGCTAGTCTTCAAGAATAACAAAGTTATTTGTATTTAGAATTTCTTTCCTTGTGCTTTTAGCTTGAGGAAAGTCGAAAGTTTGACCCTTCTACCTGGAGGGGTCAAAATGAATGAGGGATTCATTTAACACTTGGACATTTGACCATAGCTGAACTAACCCTAACCCTGACATGTGGGCAACTCAAATAAACATTCATTCATTTTATTTTTTGAAAAAGAAGATAAAAATTTAAATAAAACAAGTCGCCCATTCATCATCTTCTATAATCCAGACAGCCAGGGCTCGGTCATGTGACCCGCTGAAGTGTCATCGATGTGTCAAGTGTTGACGTGCCATCACCAGGGCCCTTTTGACCTAGGTCCCTGCCCCCTCACTGTCTATATTACTCTCTCTCGCTCTGTATCTCTGACCCCCTCTTCGTCACCCCCCCCCCCCCAGACGGAGGCAGGGCGCATCGGCCTTGAAGGCTGCCTGTGTGATGACTACTTCAAGATCCGGGAGCTGCTGTATCAGCAGTACGCCGTGGTATAGAGGAGGAAGAGGATGAGGAAGAGGATAAGGAAGAGGAGGAGGAGGCGGCGGGGGCATCACCATCAGCCAGACACATTCCCTCCTTGAGGATTTCCCCCCCCCCCCCCGTGCCCTAGAGGAGTGCAGTGTACCGTACACTCTGCCCCCCCCCCCCCCCCCCCCCCCCCCGCCCGCCCCTCCCCTCCCCCACGGGCGACTCCAGCTGTTTGAACTCATTTTTTTTCCCAAGGATGTTGTACAATAGGTGTCTATTTTGTTTGTTTCTAGTTGTTTTTGTACAATTCTTGTTGGCTTGCCTCCCTCCTGACTTCCTCTTTGTATGCCCTCCCCAATCCCCTGTTTATACGGCCCGTGATCTGGATGGCAACATGGAGAAGGAGAGCTGTTCTTTTTTCAATTCTATAATTAAAAAAAATCCATTTCTTTTTTTTTACAGATATGGCGTTGTAATGTGGTTTGTTGTTTTGGCTGTAGAGCGATTAATTTATTATTACTGCTTTAACAACCTGAAACTAGAGGCTCTTCTTGGCTGCTGGTGTTGGCTCGGGACCAGCATTTGTCATCATGCATTACGTTTGATCGATGATTCCTCCGAGGAGTTATGTAAAGTTTAATCAACAAGGAAAGTATTCACTTACGAATTGATTTATATTCTGAAGTTATTCTTTTGTGGTGCTCGCGGTGCGCTCTAACTAGGCCAACTAGTTAGTTAGTAGTACTGACACCAGGTGGAGACATTTCTCAACCCTATAGCTGCATCTCAAGCAGAATGCAACCAGCAAACAAAAAAAAAGGAAACCAAATCATTCCGTCCGAAGCTAGGGCCTGCGTTGAAATTTAGAGTGGAGATGATATTGTCCTGTGAGTGATGATGTGGCCTCAGCATCACACATGCAAAGTGCCGGATTAATATTCAGCTTATGTATTAGGAGTGTTCGTTTCCTTGCTTTCTTATCTTCTGCATGCATGTTGCCAGTCAGTGCAGCCGCTGCCTGCCCGAAGCATCAAGGTGTATCTGCTCCATTAGGGGACGCGCCGGTGATAACGGGGAGTCTTCTTGTGGGTGAACGATGGAGTGTTGCCATCTGACTCCACCCCTCCCTGACAGCCGTCAGAATCTGAGAAATAGTGGGGTGAAGTAATGCACCACACGCACACATTGAGTGTGAGTAGGGCAGTGAGTCAGAGCAGCGTCGGAGTGTGTGTATGTAAATTAGGTTGTGTGGGTGGACTGGCGGGCGATCATGGACACCGATGGAGTTTAGTCTTGAGCACGGATGGCTTAACAGACGTGCACGCCTGCTTTTTCATGTTTTTTCCCATGTAATTGCACACTTTCAGAGTCATTGCTATTTACATCATTTACTTACTCCATGCAAAAGAGAAGAAATGATATGTTCATGTGAGCAACACACCAGCACTTCTGAATTATCGTTATTTGTATTTATGAATTTGTGTGTGTGTTGGAACTTCAGTAACCTGACAATGTTTGGGCCGCGGGGGGGCAAGTTAACCTGGGGTTGAAGGGTACAGGAGAGAGAACGAGCCTCTTGTGTTATGTGCCACACAGAGCATGCCAGCCGTGCCCAGTCAACGCTTTTTCATTTTGATAATTGACCGGGAACGCCAGGCAGCGTCCATCAGCTAATCCTCTTAGCTTTCATAATGCTGAGTCGGTCACAGAAGCCCCTGTTTTAATGTAACGAGCGGCTAAGCCCGGGAACATGGGACAGCGCTCGGGGGGCTCTATGGGGCGCAGACAGGCCTTGCCTATGCCCCCTGGAGGATAGCGAGGGGACCCGCTGTCCGCTCAACAAGTGGCCCCGGCAAGCTGTCGCATCACGTCAAACGTTGAAAGCCCATGAACTTCAAGGGAACGAGGGTGGGGGGGACGGGCCCCCCAGGTCGGAGATGTGGTGTTTCTCACTGGGGCAAGGTCAACATTGTAGCTGCAGATGCCTCACGGTACTGGGATCTGCTTCTCTGAGCACACCGTGGCCATGATGAGTGTTCAAGCGCTTAGAGAGTCAGTGTAATCCTTTGGAAAAAGGACAATGGTTTCTAGGAAAGCGACATGTTGAATCACAGAACATAAGGTATGCCGTTTGTTACTCTCACATTCACCGAGAGAATTGTGTTACCCATCACCCCCGGTTCTCATTTAATTGAATAGCATTGCCTTCAACACCCCGAACTTTGTAATTAAAAACACTGCAAAATGTTGATGCTTGCAGATTCACAGTAAGCCCAGAGTCGATTTCGGTGTGTTTGGGATTTTACAATGGGAATAGTGATTTAGTAGTCAATTAAGATCAGTGGGAATGTTCCTGCAGCTCCAGAGAACACACATATCCAGGGGTTAGCTTTATTTTCTCTGCATGCAAATAGCATCCATCCGCTCTTTTTTCACTTATTTCCCTGAATTCACCTGCACATGCCCTCTTCCACCCTCCCTCCCTCGCTCTCTCCCTCTCCCCCTCCCACACACACACTTGTACTAATTCCTGGTCTCTATAGGTAATCCCCTTGTGTGTCTCTCTGCAGTAATGGGCCTCTGTAAGG
Source organism: Gadus macrocephalus (assembly GCF_031168955.1). Lineage (NCBI taxonomy): Eukaryota > Metazoa > Chordata > Actinopteri > Gadiformes > Gadidae > Gadus > Gadus macrocephalus. Next base: position 9,800,810 of record NC_082402.1, on the reverse strand, counting down.
GAGCCCACATATACTTAAGATGCGCATAGAAGCGACCGTACGAAGCGGGGAAATCCTGAATTACACCATTACCGAAGTGATCCTCTTATGCAACCTGCTCTTCTCAACCGTCCTCAAAAGTGGGCCCATTCCGCACGAGCACAAATCCATACACACACACACACAGACACGAAAAGGCACTTTTACAGCCAGATAATCCACCGCTCACAATAGTACAGCTGCCATATTGCTTTGTCCCAACCAAACAATTGTGTTTTGTTTTGTTGCTGCGTTCAGGGCCGCCACGACTCATAAGAAATTGGACTGGCTCCCTGACAACAGGGTTGCTGCCTGTGTTGTTTGTGTGTGTGCGTGTGCACTTGTGTGCGTGCGTGCATGCGTGATTGTGTGTGGGGAGTCGTTGGCAGTCAGCAGAATGTGACTGGATGTTTGGTTACAGATCACAGGAGATCGTTGTTCCTTGGCCACTGAAACAAAAACCTATCCCGGTTTCTCCAGAAAAACAAACAAGGAAACACGAGATACTTGATCTCATGATGTTGGAAGTGTGTTCTCGAGACTGGGACAAGAACCCCATCAGGGATTACACAAACACCCCCCCCCCCCCCACACACACGTACACACAGACACACACACACACACACACAGCCATCCTCAACCCCGCAGATACTATCACTGCGGTATCATCAACCTCCCCTACCTCCCGCACGCCTGTCCCCCAACCTCCTCCCATTGATAATGATTTTACCCTCAGTGACACATCCATCAGAGTTCTCGAGCTGTGTTGTTTAGCCCTCCAGCAGTAAGTCAACAGCTACAGTGTGTGCGCCATGGAAGCCCTTCCGCTAACGCCAGGCAGCAGGGGAGCTAACGCGGCGGGCGCTATAGGCTAGTCGTCTGATGGGCCATCACCTGAGGATGAGTTATGTTCTGATGAGGATTGGCGCACCACAGCATTGCCCGCCGAGGTCTGACTCAGCACCAAGGCCTGATGTTTTACCCCGTGAGGTTTGAGCCAGGGCGGGCGGGATCATTTTGATTGGGTCAAATGGTCAATGATGATGTTGTACATGCCATGGGTCAGGCGGACCCTCGTCCACCGTTTGATAGGGGTAGGAAGGGAAGAAGATGAGGAGAAGAAGCAGCAGCAGAAGAAAAGAAAAAGGATAGACCATAGACTTGAGGGCAAAGTATTTGTAGTAAGTATTATCTTGCAAGTTTGTTTTAGTTTTTTTGACTAACAAACCCATGTGAGGTTTTCCTTAATATACATTTTGACAAACTGCGAACACTGAGTCCCAATATAACTTAGCCTAACCTTGGTTTTGTGCGCATGCATTTCAAGCAGTCCCTTTTCCTTGTGTGTGTTACCGAATCAAGGTGGTTCCAAGGTTACATAATCTACCTAGCAGGTGCATTGAAATCACCTGCGGGGGAATCCACACAATACAGCAGCAATACATTGCACCAAAGGTACACTCAGCCACCAGCCTTTGGGACGCTCCCGGGCAGGAAGTGTAGTGTCCAGTCCAGTACAGTACAGTACAGTACTGCGGCTCGTAATGAAACCACACTGCAGTGATCTTATTGCCTGTGTGAGGCTCCCGCAGAGTGAGCGAGCCACACACTTCTGTGGAACTTGCCCTCGTTTATCCCTTCTGTTTTCCCCCTGTAGAGATATACACTATATATATATATATATAGATAGAGAGAGAGAGTGTTTATCTATAGTGGACCATATACTTAGACTTACTGTCTCCACGGTTCTGATGCTATCGGGGCTGGATGAATGGGTGTGTGCCTTTGTTGTTGCAGCCTCTAGGCTCGGTGAAGAAGGATAGAGATTGCTGTGTTTTTTTCGGTGATTCTCGCCGGGTTTCTCGTCTGCTGGGTGGGCAGGAGAATAATAGGGCTGTTTATGGGCTCGCACATAAGTGATAGCCTTACACTTTCTTTCTTTCTATGTTTCTTTCTTTCTTTATATGTTTCTATCTTTCTTTCTTTATGGACTCAGTACAAATATGTCAAAAGCAGGGACAGACTTTCCTTTCTGTCTTTCTTTCTTTCTAGGGTATACAAGGTCTTTGTATCTTGACGAGGCCCAGTGGACCAACTAAGGGATGATGGAAATCATGCCCCTGCACAGTGACAGAATATCGGCTGGATTTTATCAGTGGAATTGCACCTGAGCTAGGGTAGGTCGGGGGGAGGGGGGGAGGAGGGGATGTCTTTGGTCAAATGAGCTTTGGGGGACAAAGTTACCATAAAAGCATAATTTGAGGAAGGTATAATTTTAAGTGACACACATTCTAAATCCCACTCATGATACAATGACGATAATGGCCCTGGGGAGATGAAGGCTGTTACATATGTAATTACATACTCAAGTCGCTCAAAATGTGACAGTACCCTCTCTGCACAATGGGCCCTTTTTGCAGAGACCGACAAAGACCGAGACACCGCAAAGCAAAAAACAATTAAATGAGCCACTCAATGGAAAATAGAACAGTGGTGTACAAATCTAACCTATAATCGAGGCAGGCAGCTTGACGCGAGGCATCCATTGTCATCTGGGGGTTTATTGATTTCCAGCGTGTGATATGCCTGCTAAATGTATCTGTGGGGTGGGGTGGGGGGGGGGCGGGGGACGACCTGGCCCTGTCAGAGGTATACAGTAACGAGGTGAGTGTTTGACTCCAGAGTACACAGATTAGCCCCTCTGGTAGCTCCTCTCTGCCCTGTTTGCTCTCTCCACACCCCAGCAGGCGTACAAACAGAAACCTGTGCTGCCAGCGCCGAGCGACGCTCTGCGTTGATGATGAATATTTTATTTGCTCTTGTTTCTCTGCAGCCGAGGAGTTCTTGCATGGATTGAAATCAGCGAGTCTCTTGGTCTGTGTGTGCGCGTGTGTGGGTGAATGTGTGGGCGGGTGGGTGGGTGGATGTGTGGATGTCTGCGTGTGGGTGGATGTGTGGAAGTCTGTTGGTGGGGGGGGGGGTTTGTGTGTCTGAGTATGTGTTTGTATGTGCATGGAAAAGGTTTGAACAATCATTGTCCTCAAAGTGCTGTTAACAACCATATGGAATTTGATATGTGGAAATTATAACAATATTAATGATATGTGAATTTCAACGGTGTTAGAACTATATTTTCTCATAGAGGCAAAGCCCTTATAAAGAAACATGTGTGTGAATGCTTGTGGATGCATGGCATGCTGTTGTGTGAATGGGTGTGCATGTCTTTGTGGCAGTGTGCATGTCAATGCATTTTTACGCTTGTGTGTATGCATGTCCATGCTTGTATGTGTGTGTGTGTGTGTGTGCATGCGCATGAATTTGTGCGTGTGTGTGTTTGTGTACGTGTGCATGCTTGGGTTTATGCGTGTGCACGCTTGTGTGTGCACGCTTGTGTGTGCATGCGTGTGCAAGCTTGTGTGTGTGCGTTTGTGTGTATGAATGCATGTGTATGTGTTTGTGTGTGTGGTGTGTGTTTGTGTGTGTGTGTGCGTGTGTGAGTGTGTGAGTGTGTCACCCAGGTCGTATCAAAGGACAGCGTGCATGGTGCTGTGGACAGAGGGACAGCCCCCATGCCCTCTGCTAGTTGGAACAGTGGCTGGGAGGCCAGCGGTGTGTTAACACACGGTGTCACACTACTCTCTGTAGCTCAGTGTCACCCTGTCATCTCCCTAGCCACCAGAGCAGAACACACGCACACACGCACCGGACACACACACACACACACACACACATGCACGCACGTGAACACACACACATACACACACACACACAGACACACCCATACATGCACACTTTCACATATTGATGCATACACACACACACACACACACACACACACACACACACACACACACACACACACACACACACACACACACACACACACACACACACACACACACAAACACTTGAGGAGAGCGAAAAAGCCCATATAACCTCCAAGATAACCCAAGATGTGTCACCACAGCAGGGACAGAACAAAAATTGTGAAATCAGTTGGACATCTTTGACTTTCAACATTTGAATCCATGCACTTTCTGTATTATGTCGTTTCCGATCAGTTCGGACACAGCAAGCATTAGGCTCCTGCGACAGCCGAGCAGCATGTGACTCAACGCGTCCTAGAGGCCTGTATCAAATCCTTCCTCGTCTGCAACACCTCCCTGTCACTCAACCAGCGTGTTGTCAATCAAACGTAGCTGGAACAGCACAGCGGGAAGGGACGCTTCTCTGTTGTGTTGTTTGTGTAGTGCTGTATGTCTACAGAGGGAGTGTGCAGAGGCAAACCCTAGAATCAAACGTATTCACTGCTTATATTGGTTACATAATGTTACTTGATTTACAGCAAAATCAGACATTTAACTTAACCTGGCATTTATCTTAATGTCATTTATCTTTTCTCAAAACTCACCTGTTCAGAGTTCACCTCGACTCTGCATAGCGACCATGCCCCTTCCGGCCACCATTGTCTGTTCCTACGTCCTGGCACATAATGTACACACTTATTGTACACACTTATTCATAGTACTTAATTGTGTAGCATCTTCAGTAGCTGCTATCACTGCTGTACACGGGGAATGGGTTAGCCTAGCGAGTGTTGGTACTTGCACTAGGTTCTATGAACATCTTTACTGTACTGACAGCGATATATTGTTTCACTTCTTATGACAAATGTACTTATTGTAAGTTACTTTGGATAAAAGCGTCTGCTAAATGCCCTAAATGTAAATGTAATGCGTTGCTATAACCATCAAATTGATTCATGATAGCTTCGCAAATGGCAGTTATGTTGATCAGGATACACCAAAACTAATAATCTCCTACTATACCCTTTCCGTGCCTTTAAGGATGGCACATTCAAAATTGTACACAGTCCTCATTAGTGTTGGGATGCACTCCAGCTTTTACCAACACATTTCATAAAGTTGCAGCAGTCAACATACCGAGCAACAGTAGGGGGCCCGACACTTCGATTGGCAAGTCGCCTTGGGAGAGAACAGCATTTTGGCGGAAAGTTATACGGTTCCCTTTGGACTAAAGTGTTCCCTTTGGACTCACATTATTTAAAATACAGAGAGAGGTTTTGATCTCTTGAAATGGTGGCGACATTTCCATTGTCGTGCCTGAGTTACCACACTTTCACGACAAAGATGAAATCAATAATTCCCTCCACTCTACACTCACGCTCACGCTCACACTCAGACTCAACAGGGAATGAATGCCATGATTCATCAGAATAAATCACTGCCGAAAGCCTGAGTGAGAGCATTGGTTTGTCAAATGCGCCGATTGTTCGAGTGTCCTCCCAGTTCGTTGTTAACCCCCTTGACAACCAGTCATCACGACGTGACGTGACACTAGCTCGGCATTTATGTCAAGCTGAACCGCAGCGCTTTGACTGACTCCTTGGCTGTTGGCATTTGGCCTTTTGAAAAAACCCTTAGGAGAAGGGGGCATCTATCTGTCATCTATGTCATTCTTTATGTTGCCATTTTGTTTTTCCCATCTAAAAGATATTGTAATATATGCTTTTTTCAATCAAAGGTGCTGTACTTAAGATATAAGAGCTATCATTTGAGTGTAGTGTGTTGAATTTGCATCACGATCTCCAATCTGCCATTAGCAGTGAGTGAAATGTGCTGTGAAAAATATCTGTCTCTAGTTCCCTGCCCCTGTCTATAAGAACATTTAGATTTGATACCATTCCTGTCTCATTTCTGACCAATCAGGGCATCGCTTCCCTGATTGATTTGGGCCGGGGAATCCAGCTTTACAACTCTGGAGTCCTTCATAGTATGAATATTATATGTGATCTAAATGTAAAGCATCTGAATGGATTTTTAGTTTGAAAGGCGCTATAGGATTTGGTTAGAGGGGCTAGGAGGCTGTAATCACAGCCTCAAACGTCCTCAACTGTCCACTGTAGCCATTATTGTGCGAGTGCCCTATACCTACTGCTTGACCTGTATCTGTCAGTCTCAACTTGGAAAAAAACGGTCTCAATAACTAAATAGTAAATATAAATTAGCTTTTCTTATTATGATCATGACTATCATTATGATGATGATGATGATGATGATGATGATGATGATGATGATGCTGCTTCTGCTGCTACTGCTGCTGCTGATGATTATTATCATCAATATTATTATTATCTTGGGCTGCAGATCAGACAGAAGGCCAGTGGTCATGCAGTGGCCAGAGAAGGCCATATATGTGTGTGTGTGTGTGTGTGTGTGTGTGTGTGTGTGTGTGTGTGTGTGTGTGTGTGTGTGTGTGTGTGTGTGTGTGTGTGTGTGTGTGTGTGTGTGTGTGTTGGGTGTGTGTTGGGTGTGTGTGTGTGTGTGTGTGTGTGTGTGTGTGTGTGTGTGTGTGTGTGTGTGTGTGTGTGTGTGTTGGGTGTGTGTTGGGTGTGTGTGTGTGTGTGTGTGTGTGTGTGTGTGTGTGTGTGTGTGTGTGTGTGTGTGTGTGTGTGTGTCAGAGCCAGGGGGTGTAAAGCGGTGGATAATTCTCTGTAAGCATCCCCTGGCACCGGCCTCTCTGCGGGACCGGCCCAAACTAATCCCTTTGGCATGGGCACGGGTCACACATGCTGATGTCACCGTATGTGTGTGTGTGTGGGTGTTTGTGTGTGTGTGTGTGTTTGTGTGTGTGTGTGTGTGTGTGTGTGAGGGGCTGAGTGTGTGTGTGAGGGACGCAGTGTGTGTACGTGTGTGCAGGATGTGTGAATAGGTCCTTAACACAGAGACGACGCTTCCAGAACCCAAGCAGAGATGAGATGAAGGTCTGGATTTAGAACCGTCCACCCAACACACACTCACACAGGCACACACACACAGACACATGGACACACACAAATGTAAACTGGCAAACACACACACACACACACACACATACATAGAGGCACACGCAAACACACACACAGAAACACACAGTGTCGCACCTAAACATACACACACACACATAACCGCACCCACAGGCACGCACAGGCGTGCACGCAAACACACACAAACATACACACGCAAACACACACACGCAAACACACACAAACGCACACCGAGACACACACACAGACACCACCCCCCTGACTTATCACACAAGGCCTTTCTGTGACGCTGCGCTGACAGGTCCCCGTCAGGTCAGATGCCTCCGGTGGGTTGATGGAACGCAGCCTCTCTCCGCTCCCACTGAGACTCACAGCCCGTCTCATGGGGCTGTGCGTCGGACTGACGTTCCGACAACCGTGCTGACACGATGACGACCACATCTTGCTGTGCGGTTGTGGTTTTCCGGTGTTTGTGGGGGTTTTGTCTCCTCTCCCCCTGCTTGGTGTAAGCGGTGGAGCCCAGAGTCCTGGTGTTGGGAGAGCTTTCTGTATGCCGGGGTCACCCTGCTGCCTTGCATTGGGGCGTGGCTGCTGTAGATGATGCGGCCCGCCTGCCCTCCCTTATCCTGAAGGTTGAGGTGAGCGTTCTGGTCGGGGGGGGGGGGGGGGGGGGGGGGACCCACGTATCCCCTCAGTATTTAGTGTCCCTGTGCCGCTTTCAGAGCTTATAGCGTATAGGTCAAACACACAGGGCTGTTTGCCACACAGGTCAGCCCTCATTATGTTCCTGCGCCCTTTGTTTTTCATGCCATCAGCACATATCGCTAATGCTCATCCAATGTGTTCTGGCTAAATCGATGAAAATGAGATTTGCTCTTTTCATAGCTAAGCGTGCAGTGTTGAGCATATACCGTCAAAAGGTTATTTTAAATGATATGTGGGCTAGAACACGTACAAAAATAAACAGTGCTAAAAATGTACTGCTTTGTGACATAATATGAAATACAAAGCCATGATACTTGCATTTTCTTCACCTAAATTTACTGTTTTAACATATTAATGACACAGGTAGAAAAGTATGTTTAAGTTATTAGTGTCCAATTATTTGGATTCCTCAGTTGTCATCTTCACACGTCAGTTATTCAGCAAAGTTCCCATCAGTTAGATGAAGAGCGTGGACAATGGGTTAGCATAAGAAAGTGACAAATGATAAATACATAATTTCAATTCACTGTGTCATTTGACCTTTCCCATCACCAAGCAAACAGAAGACTCACACATTTCACCTATAGGAGTTATTGACTTATTTTCATTTTGCCTCACCAGATATCCATGAAGTTTTGTCCACCTTAATTTGAACGCAATGTACAGCTATTTTGTTGGGGATCAAAAGTAATTTTCTCCAAAGGTGTTGGATCAAGGAGCGATGGCCTAGCCAATAATGGCTCAGAGAATTCATGGTCAGAAGATAGTGGTTTTGGTGCCTGAGAGCTGGCAGCTCTCGGCGTTTGACCTAAATTATTCACAGTTATAAAGATTGAGGTTAACAGGTGAATGAAAGATCTGGAGAAATATTGTTATCTGCTTTCTGCTTTTTTTTCATAACATATGAGTGGTAGGCTATTTTGTGTTATTGTTGGTCTGGCTGAAGTGCATATAGGTGCAACACATGGCTTCTGTTCTTCTTTGCACAAACCAAGCCTATCGACTGTCATTTCAAGCCTTCGCAAGTCATGAGAACGATTGATTAAAGACGACAGCTTAGATTTAGATGGCAGCATTCGTTAGGTGTTATTATTAGTATCGCTCTGGCTGTGCCTGCTTACTTAAAAAAAAAAAAAGGAATCATCCAGCGCGAAAATGCGACAATCTGGATTGACAAAAGGAAAAGTTGTAGCAGAGGGTAGTAGGTATGCCTACCCAGCGATGCGTTTAATCGTATGAAGTGCACGCTGCAGGACAGCAGCTGGACCGAGCGAGCGAGAGAGAAAGAGAGCAAGAGAGAGAGTGTGTGTGTGTGTGTGTGTGTGTGTGTGTGTGTGTGTGTGTGTGTGTGTGTGTGTGTGTGTGTGTGTGTGTGTGTGTGTGTGTGTGTGTGTGTGTGTGTGTGTGTGTGTGTGTGTGTGTGCGCGCGCGCGTGTGTGTGTGTGTGTGTGTGTGTGTGTGTGTGTGTGTGTGTGTGTGTGTGTGTGTGTGTGTGTGTGTGTGTGTTGAGGGTCCTCTCGTGAGCACGCAGCATCTCCGCGAGGAATTCGGTTCAGGGGGGGAGGCGCCAACCACGGCGCGTGGCATGACTTTGTCTGAATTGAACAATTAACCTTGATGAGCAGCGAGCGTTCCGGCCCTAATAGGCTCCTGAGTGGTGGCGCAGGTGCTTGGCATGTGTGGCGACCGTGTCCCAATCCAACCCATTAGTGTTCAGTACTGAAGTCAACGCGTCGTAAGCCGTATCGAATCCAAGTCAAACCTAGTCAAACCTAGGATAGGAGAAGTCGCATTTTTTTTTCCCTCGCTTCATGCGTTTGGAGCATTTATTTTATATTTCGTCCCCGCATAACGACACGAGTAGGCTACAGCAGTCCGTTCATGGGTAACGGACATATCGTGGGAATCAGAGCAAAGCTGCATTGATTGGAGACCATTTTTTTGCCCGCCCTGTGAATTGCCAGTGGTGGCACGGAGTCGTCCACGCGCTCTGCTCCTCTGTCGGACCAGCAGCAGCTGAAGCAGCGGTGTAGTCAATCTGGGCGCCCGGCGAAGACCCTGCCGTCCGCTCCACGCCTCACCTCCTCCGGCAGCACCAACGATACCACCACCACAACACCACCAGCCAGCCCGGACACTTGAGATGAGGACCGCGTCCCGAGCCTGTTCCGCGTGAAGAGGCTGAACAAGGAGGAGGAGGGGGGTGGGGGCAGTTTTCTTCGGCGTCTTGCGGTCCCGCATTGAGGAGGCTAAGGACGAGGAGGGGTGGGGGGGACGGAGACGGAAAGTAGCCGCTGGTGCCGAGGAGCTGCGATCATGGAGCAGGAGCAGGACCAGGACCCGGGAGAGCGGGAGAACATGAACGCCTCGAAGAAGAAGACGGTGTTTGCCAAGATGTTCAAAGTTCGCAAGAGGAGGGAGATGCTTTTTGTGCAAGTGTCGTTCGTGTGCAGCATCCTGTTCGTGGCGTGGAGCATGTCCACTCTGCTGACAAAGACAGGTGAGTGGGCTGGCAGAGGAGGGAGAGACGCTGAGGTGCGCGGGGCATGAAGGACGGCAGAAGATTCTGCAGTGTAATAATCCTTCGGCCTCGCAATGAGGATGACAACTGTTCATTCAAATGTCGGACACAAAGTAGGCTCTCACCCACCGCTGTTGGGCATTATTATGGGGGGTGGGGAGGAGGATGTTCAGCAATGTCGTTTGCAGTGTGCAGACCATGTGTATTGGGCATTGGATGTGGGCCCGTTTGGACAGTGCGGGTCTGTTACTATCCAACATGCGTATGCCAGGTGTCTTCAGGGTGCGAAGGGTCTGCAAGTGCATGGGTGTTGTATACTGATCTCATGCAGGCATGCGTCCATCCCACTTTGACTTTCAAAAGTGAGATGTAGCGGTGATATTGCATTCCTGTATCGGCGATATAGGTCACAGGATGGTTTCTCTGTTTCCCCGCATGTCGGGGTCTGCGCCTGTTGGTCCGTCTGCCGCAGTGTGCGCGCTGCTGTCTGACGGCACGTTTTTAAACTGCAAAGCGAGACCGCGGTTTCCCGTTATCGCGGCTGTTATGCACCCCATCAGACCGCACAAACCGAACCGATGTCGGGATTTATTAAATGTTTTTACGGCGTGTCATTCTGTCAAACCTTCTTGTTCGTGCCAGACGCGGCAGAACGGGCAGGCGCGCGGCGCATAGTGCTCGTCGCTGACGTTGGCGTCGCCGCGTTTCGACCGCGGCGCCGCGTTACACACATAGCCTACATACACATAGACATACACACACACACACACACATACACACACACACGCTCCGGCATCACATGCTCCGGCATCACACGCGTTAAGGCGCCACATGCGGCTCGGGAGGGATGCGATTACGCAGAGGCCATGCATAAACATTTGAGGGGAAATAAGCATGGGGTGGGGGGCTCCAGCTGAACGTTGGCCCAATGCGTTATTCACCGAACCGAGCGATACACCGTGTAACAACCTTCCGCGGTTCAGATGGCTGATAATCACGCATGATTGTGTGCAGCGTTTTGTGCATTGAGCGTTTCCCGCTATAAGCGCACCGCGATCGCGTTGGCAAGCGCGCGCACAACACTCGCCATCCGTGGCGGTGGTGGTGGAGGTGCGGTTGGATCCACTCGAACCGCATGCACGTGCTAAACGCTCTCTCGCCGTGGGGGGACGGCGTCCCGCGCATGTTGTTATGTAATCAACGGAGGCAATTAACCTTGACGTGTCGCCGCCTTGGGGAGAGCGATCTGACCGCTCATCGAGAGCCGACACCTCTCTCCAGCCTCGTCTCCCCGCCGAATAGTGTGGTGGTCCGGAACTTAAACATGTATGCGATATTACAGATGTTATCGCTTTAGTTTCAGTTCATTTGGCCAGGGGAGATGTTTAACCACCGCGTGACAAGTGCGTTGGTCGTGCAGGGATGCACGAGTGCTCCCTCACTCTATCCATTCCGTCCTAAAAGTGCTTTTTAACCCCTGACCCCACAACTCCCGGAACCCGATGGATAGACAGCCCGGTCCATCTGCGACCGCTGCTGCTGCTGCTCAGTCGAGGCTCGGACGCACGCGAAAACGATACGAAGCCCACAATGGCGGATTTGTATAGACCTGTATCAGACTTGGTTGTAACCGAGATGTTTCTATTAATTACATTAAGTCCAACAAGAGGCTTAACAGATTATTCCGTGATGATATCCTGAATAACAGGCCACACACTAACAAATCTCTCATCTCCTAACTGCTCACTATGGGAGCCAAAAAAAGCCAACACCCCCCCCCCACACACACACACACACACACACACACACACACACACACACACACCACTACCCTGGGACAGCCAATGGGGTGGAAACATGCCTCTTCTGGACCCACACATGTCTGTGCCCTTCTACACAGTGACGGCACTCCCTTTGCGCTCTGAAATTATTTTTTTTACCTTGACACTTAACATAAATGTTAGTGACATCTGAACTCATTGTATGTCCTGTCCTAACCCCCACCCCCAAGCCCCCCTTCCCCCAGCCTCCTCCTGATTGAGTGCTGTCATGGTCTGAGACATTAGAGCAGGACATCCAGCGTGTCTGTCGAGAGGCCGGCGTCCTGTCTGACACCTATCTGATGGTGGTGTGCGTGTGCGCAGCCAGCAGACTGGCCAGATGGATGGACTCTGACGCGTGGCTCTCGCCCGACCACGGCCGTCGAAAAGGGGGCCGGGCTGGGACACTTTGTGTCACACTGACTTCAGGGTGGTTAGCGATGTCTGCGCAACGGCCGGCCGGAAACGGTGGTAGGCCTACTTGGAGCAGGCAAGGGCAATATATATCGTTCGTATGGCTCTCTGCAGTGGCATGCACTGCACTTGGAAGTGACAGGAAGTGATTGTCGCCCTTGCTTCCTTCGCCGCCTGACCCGGTCGGAGGATGACATTACCGAAGCCTTCTTCCTGTCTCCCGCCGTAGATCCCGCTCCAATCTCTCACCTCCATGCGGTTGATTTGTTTTCCCATTTTTTTTTTTTTTTTTTTTCAGTCTTCTTCCGTCTCCGAAGCGGTCAAATCGCTTTATAGTCTTCCTCTGGTCGATGCTCAGTCACCCGCCGAAGCATTGTGGTTGTAATGAGTCCCCCCCCCCCCCCCCCCCCTGCAGATCTCTTCTGCTCCCAACCGCATCTGTATGCAGCCGCAGAGCGGTCTGACTCAAATGTGTTGACCATGAACACTCCGTCACTATGGCCGCGCTGTGGACAACAGTTCAAACTTACTTCTCAATTGCAACATTTATTCTCTGATTAATGTTGATGTTTCTTGAGAAGGGTTGATTTGCTTTACACTAATTAACCGTGGAGATGTATAGCATATTTTCTTTGTTTTAGTTGGATCATTGGTTTCTTTATAACGGCCTCCATGCCACTTCACTCTCAGATTGTATCTCGTTTCTGATGGGCTGCTGAGATCTGCCCATTACTGCAGCCCTGAAGAGGGCAAACGCATTCAAAATAAAAAGTGAGATGGACCAAGTGTTACTTCAGTGCTGGGACATTAATGGCCAGTTTGAACTGCTTTTTATTTGGGCGATCATTTCCCCAACACTAAACATGATGGGAATACCCAAAACTTGGGCCCCAACACCCGCGTTTAGAATGCTGGCCAACACCGATTCAGCATGTTGGCCAAAAAGAAACCTGATCCCACAACAGCCAACAACCACCACTGGGTATGGGTCACTGGCCCCATGTTGGGGTTTTGTTGTAACCTTATTTTGATCCGCATTTTGTATTACTAAGCTATCAAAATTTAGATTATTTTTTTGGTAGACACGTATTTATTTGGTGTGCGCTATATTGGACAGTGCATGGCTGCATTGAGGTCAATTTTAAACTGTGTTGGTTGAAATGAAAACGACAACTTTTAACACTACTATGAACTTAAACGGCAACATTAAAGACTACTGTTGCAGTGCAGGCCAGCTGATTACTAGCAGAGGGGCAGAGGAACTACAAATGGTAGTGGATCCCCAGAGGGAGTCCTTCTCTGAATCATTGCGTCTTGAAGTAGGCCAAAGTCCAAATGGTAATGCTGGCCCCATGGACGTTGTTCTAGGAGAATAGAAGCTCCCCTTGGAGTCATGATTGGAAGTGTGAGTGAGGGCCACATACAGTATATATCAACATGATTGGGCTTTAGAAGTTGTAGTCTTGCTATTCCAAAGCCTAGAATGGTCAAGTTGCACGGTGTAACATGTACACATGATTTCATTCATGCGCCATCATGCAGAGGAAAACTCATTGACATTGTGGATGTTCTTTGGACACAAGTGGATGAAACTTTACCTAACTTTACAGAAACCACAAGAACCAACTTGATCATTAATACCACTGGATTCACACAAGCTTTTCTCTTTTCCATTATTTTTCTCAAAAGGGATGAACAATGATGGGTTGGTCGGTGCGACCGCTGGCAGATATGAGTGATGGTGCATTTCTGTAAGGTTTGTGTGAGGTGAACTCCTCTGTGTAGTGTAACGTGACTCTCGTAGGCCTGCTTCTGGTTTTTAACTGAATTTGGCAGTTGGAGCGGTTTGTTTGAGGGCAGTAGTGAGTGAGTGAGTGAATGAAGCAAGCGCCGTGTTCTCAAAATCAGTCATCAGAGAATGGATCGTTCACGTTTGGACAGTGCTTGAATATGGGGGAACGGTGTCTTTTTATTTTACTTTTTTAGTTTTAAGTTTCAGTGTTGAAGGTGCCGTGCGCAGAATTAAGCAGTGGAACGGACTTGGCAGAATTGGAATGTAATATTCATGAATTTTTTAATTGGCGTATAATCCCATGAAGTATGAATCATTGTTTTCTTTGTTACCTTTTTGAATAAGCCTTTTATATCTACATAGCGAGCTGTTCCTCTACCCCGGAGCCCGCCATGTTTCAGCGTAGCACAGTCTCCCAGAACGGAGAGAGGCCGCGCTTTTAATTAACAGACGTCGCTACCTTACTTCTAGTTTTACAGACTAAATAACGAGCATACAATTTACATGCATGCATACATATCCATCAAGGATGCGGTCGTAGACGAGTCATTTTGGAAGTGCCTACTGGGAGCTTACAGGACGGTAGAGCCCGCCGCATGTTCTCCTACATTGTGAGCAAGGGAGGGCTCCACATTTGGTTAAAATCTGCAACCTCGCCACTAGAGGCCGCTAAATCCTACACGATTCACCTTTAACTTTTGCCACATATCCCCAAAAAGGCAACATTATAAAGAAGCAATATAAGTTTATCTTTCAATCTAACATTCTGTTCTAGATGTAGTTGAAAAATCATGTATCTTTTATTTTTTGGGATGGGATGGAAACACTCGCTCACACATGACAAAACAACTTGTATACATTCATGATGAAGGCTTGCAGATGTTGACTCATGGACTCTCTCTCTCTCTTTCTCTCTCTCTCTCTCACACCCCCTCCTTCCCCTACAGGTCATGGCATGCAGGTGCATGGCCACGCGGACCACGAGCACTGGGGCCGGCGCCTCATGTCCTCGCCTACCGACGGCAACCAGACTGAGTCCAAGAACTGCACGGAACCCTGTAAGCATATCGCCAGAGACCACTCCCCCCTCTTCCTCCTCCTCTTGCACGCCTTCTCAGGCATCTGAGCCAACCAAGGAAACATTGTTTCATCAAAGTGTGATCCCGACGGTAACCAGGAGCGTTTCCATGATTGCACACTACAACTTCAGATCTGTACGTAGTAACGAGGTACTTCAAGGGGAAAACGCAGCCCGCGCGCCATGTCGAGACACGACAACAAAGGGAATTAAACATTCCTTAAAATGAGCTGAGGAGGAGTGGGAAGCGGCGTGTTGCAGAGCTACGTTTAGTGTGGGAGAGCTAATGTAGACCTGGAGCGAGGCTGTTAAAGTTTAGAGTAGTTTTTATTTATATGTATTTATATATTTTTACTTTTTGTTTGCAATATCGGATTAGTTTTTTCTTGTTTTGAAAAGGAGATTGCTATTTTCGTTAATGTAGTATTTTCTGAAAAAGCTTCGGTTTAGTTTCAATGTAGTTTTGATCCTTGGTGCTTACATGGGAAATTTCACAGGGCGCGATTCAAAAATGCATTTATTATGCTTGGATCAAACCTGCCACAGCTAAAAAAATGCAAGATGGATGGGGAAAACGTGATAGATTTTCTTTGATTTAAGAGAAAATGGAGCGAATTAGTATTTACAAATTATTCTCCACACCCAGTTTTCGTTCACGATTTTAACCGTGACCTTTTAAATTATGGCCAAGTCTTTAAATCATGTGAATGATAATAAGCACTGGCAGGTCATACAATGGCATTGATTATTTCACTGCATTCTGGCTGCACTTAAAGGAGGCTAAGAGGCAAAATCAAGGATGTTGTCTCTGTCCCTGGCTACAATAATGAGTATTAGTTTGTCGCCTTTTTACTTACAGGCATGTGATTTAATTTGTTAGTGTGGACTCTGTTGGTCATCGTCTTGTTCTCTCCAGTCTTGTCCTTCGTGTCATGCTAACAGCAGTCGGCACCGTGCACATAGACGCCACCTGCAGTTCTAAGATCGTTACGGAGAAAGCCTCCATCCCCTATGTTATTCTTGCACCGATTATAATTATCCAATGTTTGTATCCCCTAATGGGATCTTCTCCCTCTGTGCTTGCAGAAGTGAAGATGGCGAGACTGCTGGAGCTGCACAGATTGATAATTTGTGTCCTGTATTTATTCAAATATTTCTCACTTATTTTATTCATTCATTTCCTCAGTAGTCTTGTTGCAAATGTTCCTCCCAATACAAGAGGCATCAATCAGCACACACAGCAGCCGTATCTGGCAGTGATCTGATTTGAATACGCACACTGCGTGAGCCCGACTCAAAGGAACGCTGCTCAGCCACCCACTGGCCTCTGTAGTGGAGATAAGCCCCGCTGTAGGCTTTCTAAGAATTGATTGTGCTTATTTCTATGGCATTGTGGGGTTTGCATGTGGTTGGAGAGCATCGTATGATGCAAATCCCCTTCAATGAGGCTAGAATGCACTTCATGCGATGGAAATACATGAGACGGCAAGATGCCATGCAGGCCCTAGCCCTGTGCTCTTAGTACACATACAAACACGCAAATTCAGTCTGCACACACACACACAAACACGCACAACTGAAGTCTGCACTTCGACTTATAAATGCTGGTCAAGATGTTTGGGCTATATCACTATAGTGCACGCTCGGAGATGGTTTCGTCTTGGAGTGCTGGCGGTGTGTTCAGCACTCATCCAAAGGTTTCGATTAAGGCCAACGTGCTGATCGATCAGCCCCCCTGCCGGCACTGTCATTAGTCAGTTTCTAATGGATGGAAACGTGCAAATGAATGGTTTCACCAAGCAATCCCTTCAACACGCATGGTTTTGCGTTTTAACATTGAAGTTCAGCGTGAAGGAGCAAATGGGTCGTCTTTTTTAAAACGAGATGAGTTTGCTGCATCAAGATGCGATGTTCCGTTTTATTTTCCTTTTCAGCGTCGGCGGGGCTTTCCGTAGATTTCACTTTTAGCTCCGGAAGGAGCCTGGAAAATAACAACCCTGCATAATAACAAATCTTTTGATCACATGAAAGTCCTCCGGCCCAGCCGCGGCTATGACAAATGACGACGCATTTAGATTTCTGCCTTCGTGACGCTAGCGGTCACCCTGTGAACTATGGCTCTGAAATTCCTTAATCGTGCGAGAAAGGGATTAGGGCCTATTGCCCTTTTTTTTTTTTTTTTTTTCAATTTTAATGGGTCGGCCAGATTATGTTGTTGCAAAAACCGCAAGTGCTTGTAATTTATTTTGCCTTTAATCTACATTAAAGTCATACAGACTGAGAAAGTGCACAGAGTGAGCCGGACCGAACATGCACTCTGACTCTACCACGTAACAGGGGGGGATGCAAGGTGTTGTTGCTCTGCATTAGGAAAGTTGCACTGAAATACAACATAGTCAGCGCATTCGCGCTCGCCGGGGAACCCACTGGGTGACGACGAGGGGAACAAATTGTTTGGAAGGCAATCTCATGTGCTATATTTAGGTGTTTTTTTGTGGCCAAGCGGCGGAGAGCTAGCCTTCTTTCATTACTGCTCACAGCAGGGCGAGATCCCCTCGTGTTAATATATATTTTTCTTTTATACGCCCAGTTGAAAGAGATGCCATGGTCTGAACAATCAAACGCAGATGGACTATTATTATTATTTTCCGTGTTAACTTAATGAGCAGGATTCCAGTTTATTTCTGCCCCCCCCCCCCCCCCTTTGCCAGCACCATCATTAGTTTAATGTCTTGCTGTGATCCGGTCATGTGATCGCCCCGCTATTGGACTGTTCTTCTGAACGTCTTGCAAAGTACGGACATGCATGTGCTTCCTCCACCTCCCCAGTGTTTTGCTTGCTGGAGACGGTGATTTATGTGATCTACTACTGTCATCTAAAAAGTGTAGATGAGTCGTAGGAATGTATAAATCGGCAAAAATGTTGACTGCTAATCCCCACCGAGTTTTACTTGGGTAAAAAATGTATTTTAGATGGCTTCTCCCTCCGCGGTGCAGCATCACCTTCTTTAACCTCTATCCAGTTCCCAGCCACATTAGTTTTCCCATTCAGTTTTATAGTCTGCTTCTTCCCTAGCTTTGGCACTGGGGACATGTTTGACTGGAGGTCTATGTATATTTGGACTGCAGTGGTTTCTTTGAACTGTGGCGAAGCCCAAAGAACATCAAAAAGGTTTTAAAATATACAGAAAATGGGTCATGTGTAGGTGGTGCACGTGCATGTATTTGCATTTGCCTGGAATTGTAAAAGGTAGACCAAACGTGACGACGGATGACGAGAACCATGTAACGACTCTCGCTTTCAACACAGACGCCCTCAATCATGTCATAATAGTGCGAGTATATCGCATGTGTGCAACCCCATTGTTGCATCGGTGAGTTGCCCATGCAAGGTTTCAAAACAACCTGCAGTGGAGTTCACCACTCTCCCCGTAAATGAACTGCAGTGCTCAGACATCTGGAGCTGCAGGGACCCTGAAGAGCGTCGAGGACTTGTGTTTATTGCGTATTTGGTCATTCTGACATTTTGTTTCTTAAAAAGGGGACAAGAAGAAACATGAGCGAGGACTCGGCCGTGGCGTCCTTATTAGTATTTTCAAAGCTATGATTCACACTTTCCGTGCCTTCAGGTGCCAGCCCCCCCCCCCCCTATAGAAAACTATTTCCTTAACTACTAAATCACTCCCTAAAGATTGAGGAAGCGAGGGCCGAGCGGAACTGCTGTAGTACCACTAATGGAATGCCGCCTCTTGCCTTCTGTGCGGTCAAAGCATGGACTTGTGAGGCTTCTGGAGGTGGCAACTGGGAGTGGAGCTGCAGAAATGAACTCTTTCTGACCCTGCACTTTTCTTCCTTCTGAGGAATTGAGTTGGGAGTGCAGCTTTCCCTCTTCATCTCCCCCTCAGCACTGCCTCTACCTAGGGACATCTTGTAATTTGTGGTAATTGGCCATTTGTGAGTGATTTTTAGTCCTATGCAAATCTGCCCCGTCTGTAATTTGTAAAGTGAGTATTCCCTCACACAGGGGTGCTGTGCTAAATCTCGGGTAATTCCGAGCTGTCATTTAATCCCCCCCCCCCCCCCCACCCTCACGCAAGGCCTTCATTTATAACTGCATTATTTATCAACCGTAGAGTCCTAGGTCGTCGTACAGACGTGATCATTAATCACAGAAAAGCATACACATTCATTATTTGCGGTCACATTAACAACCTTACGCATACATCATGTAAAAGCTTTCATCGGGGTTCTTCTCCGTGGCTCTGAGGAGGCAGATTGCGTCCTCCCTCGCGTGCCCGCACCGCCGCGCCCACGGCCGTGTTCCAACATGACCGCAGGACCATACGGCGGAGGTGCCCCCACGGGAGGAGGGGCTCGGCTATTAATAGGAAACGACGTGGAGCATCAGCCTCACGCCGCGACGGATGTGTTCCTGTTCCTGCCCGCGCCCTCTGGAGTTCCCCCCCCGCTGATTGTGTAACGTTTCTTCCTCG
Source organism: Gadus macrocephalus (assembly GCF_031168955.1). NCBI lineage: Eukaryota > Metazoa > Chordata > Actinopteri > Gadiformes > Gadidae > Gadus > Gadus macrocephalus. The sequence continues at coordinate 9,781,143 of NC_082402.1, read as the reverse complement.
TCGTCGTTGTCGTCGGTCGGGTCCCCCCCACTCTGGCATTGGCGTTGGGCCCGCATGTTGGGGGCGAAGCCGTAGCTCGCCGTCACAAGCTGGTGTTATAAGTGTTTTCTTTTTACATTTTTGGTTTGTGCTGAGTACTGCATCTAAGGCGGTGCTTAATCAGGCCGCAGTCCTGTGGGATGCATAGATTAATCTGAGCTCACTCCCTTTTTAAAAATCATAGTCGTTTTTTTAATTTTTTATTCCCTCCTTATCCTCGTCTCATTTGCTTGATCCCAGCGAGGGAGTGTTCTGTTTTATCTCTGGTGGTGCCACGGCTAATGTTGTTTGTGCCCGCCTTGAGATTCACTAGAGAGCGATTAGGCTTTTTTTTTGCTTTATATTATATTAGTCTTCTTTCGGGCTCTTTGTCAAAAGAGATGTGGCGCAGTGTCCAGGAAGGCCGTATGCGCACTGCTGCTTCATTACCGGGACTTGTTCAGTAAATGTGTGGAGATCATGTTGTGTGGTTCTACAGTAAGCTAATGCTGGTGCTGCATGGCTGTTAAAAGAGAAAAGCCTGCCGCCAACCCCCTGTGACTTTAAACGTCATTGATAGAATGCACATGGGACTGGTGTATCACTTTAGATGTCAGATTATTTCCCCACCTCCCCACATTAGCGGATGCCACTTCCTTCTTCAGTGAACCACATTAAGCCAATTGCCCCTTTTTTTTCTTTTCTTTTTTTTTGTAGCGACAAGCTTTTGAGTCATCAAGGAGGCTCAGAAGCGACGGTTCCCCGCTGCGTCGTGCCAGCGTCTTTAACAGTTTCCGGCACCGCTCGGAGGAGGAGCAGTCCCGACTTGGAGCCAAAAACTGAGTTTACAGGGGGACACAGAATATTAAACGATGCACACTTCAGTGTTATTCCGGCGCCACAAAGGCACAATTGTTCTCCTGCTCTTGGGTTGGTGTGACGAAGTCAACCGTGTGTGTGCATGTGTGTGTGTTTGTTTGTGTCCCCCGCCTAAACCCCAGGCAAGCGAGCTAATATGGCGTGGGGCAGTGGGGGCTGGCTTCCTGGCGGGCAATCTGAGAAGAACAGGACAGTGGAACTGAACAACAAGGCAAAGGGGGGGTTATAGTGTGGCTGGGTTTGTACTATGGTATAATCCGTTTGGATTTGATTATCGTGGTTTCAGATACGCTATCAAACTAATCTGCTCATGGGGCAGAGGGGCATGCAGGTTTAAAAAAGAAAAGAAAAAAAAGAGCAATGATATATTTGTTTTAGCATTGTAAGCACAAATGGTGTGTGTGTGTGTGTGTGTGTGTGTGTGTGTGTGTGTGTGTGTGTGTGTGTGTGTGTGTGTGTGTGTGTGTGTGTGTGTGTGTGTGTGTGTGTGTGTGTGTGTGTGTGTGTGTGTGTGTGTGTGTGTGTGTGTGTGTGTGTGTGTGTGTGTGTGTGTGTGTGTGTGTGTGTGTGTGTGTGTGTGTGTGTGGATCCGTGGCCAGAAGCTGCTGTTACCGCTGTGCCAGGTATGACCGGTATGATCTTGGAAGTTTGTTTACGATGTTCTTTCCAACGGCAGTGCCAAAATATGTTATCTTTAGTCCCTTCATCGCCGGTGGTTTCATAGTTTCAGAATGGACATATCCGTGTTCTGGTCACGTTCGAGGAAATTGCTGCATCTGCAGCACCATCCGATTCATGAGATGAATTTCTTACCCCCCAACCCCCATATCACAGACTTGATGACTTGCGTATTATTAATGCCCAGTGTAAACTCTCCCCGGGGCCACGGTATGGTGACCTTGCTGTCACTACATGTCACTTTTGATGGCACAGGGTGATGGTGGTCCAGCAAGGACTGCTGTGCGTTCTGGAAGTGGACGTTATATTTTATCTTATTTTTCTACTTGATATGTGAATCGATTTGTCCCCAGCCTGGCTTGAACCTTCAATCTTGGTGATGCACCCCCACTACATCAAAATATATATTGGGGGGGGGGGGGGGGGCTTCCGTAAAGTCTGTCGGCTGTTCTACACCGTACTGCTGTGGACTGATTTTTGGGAGCATACTTTTCTCTTTGAATATGGTCTGTTGACCCAAGTGATCTGCAAGACCGCTCAACTAGAAAGGGTCCCTAACTGAACACATCGGACACCCACATACTCCTCTGTGGGTACCTGACCATAGTCACGGAGTTCTGTAGTCAGATTTGTTTAAATTGTTTTATTTGAATTCTTCAATTATAATCTTTTACTAAATTTGAATGGGGAGTAATGGAGTCGTGCAGCAAGTGAAGGACACCTACTGCAGACCCACGGGGACTTGTGACCTCCCTTACATGGTGCAACAAGGAGGTTTATGCATCTCATGAAAGAAAATGTAACCGCACATTTAGAAACAGAAAAACCATGCGTTTATGGCAAATTTTGAAGGTCTTTCAAAGGATAATTGAACTTTATCTCCATGGAGGCTTGGATGCGGTGTGAAATGGGCTCGGTCTACACGGGCAAGGGTGCTATATATCGTGTGATTGTTCAGGCCACCAGCCCCAGGGACTAATGGTGACCAGCTCCACGCTCGCCTCTGCAGGCCGGTCACTTCATCAAGCCCTCGCTTCTTACCAGGTCTGCGTTGGATCATAATGTACACCCCAATTTTAACTGCAGAGTTCAACGTTGCTAAGCAGCGCACGCCGTCCATTTTTGAATAACCTGTCTCTTTACGTTCTCGCATCCCGTTCACTGGCTGTTGCCAAAACACGACCATCCAGTCAGTGTCACTCCTGTTCCTCTAGCATGGCAAGCTGTAAATGGCGCCTGTCGGTTGCGACCCGGCGCTCATGGTTGTGGGGCCCCACGCGCGCTAACCGTGGCTAAATGTTCACACTCGTCGCTCCTCTCCATCACAGCCGACCGCATGCGCTCTGCAGCAGTGTCCCCTTTAGGTTACTCAGCCAGCAGCCTGCTGGTCCAGCGAGCAAGTCTGCCTCGTTCAGCATTTCTCTCTGCCCACTGATGCCGTGCGTGCGTGCGTGCGTGTTTGTCTTTTTGCGGTGGCGTTTTCTTTCCGTTATGTTCACCTGAACTAAGCGGTGGTTCTGCTCGGGGGCGACCCGCTTGTCAACCGGTCCCGCATGGCCAGACGGGTGGACAGTGACGCCCCGTCCCTCTGTCCTTGCTTTGTTACGTGAGGGTGCTGGAGCACATCCTGCTCCTTCCCTCGGTGGTAGCTGGTCCTGCCAGAGGCTCCCCCCTGAGCTAATTGGCTACTTATAGCCAGGTAGCGAAGATCTGCCTTCCAACAATACACTTGTGTCATGGGTCGACTGGGTGCAGCGCTGGGAAGCTGAGGCTCAATTTGTTGCGCATCATGACGGTATCGTGGTTATCCATCATGCGTCAACCGTACATGCCCTCTGGGGAAACGACAACTTCAGTAAACAAAGACTCGGCTCAACCTGGGTTTGCTGGGGCAGGCCGGATGTAGAGGATTATCATATATAATATTCAATATGTAAATGTTTTCTTAGACCCTGTAACTTTTTGGCTGCATCCATCATTTTGACTCAACTTTTCTTCAAGCGAAGAAATGTATTCACTTTCTTCGCTTGATTGAGTTGTGGGTGGATGGCTTTTATTATTCTGTATAAATAATAAACAAAAGTGATGACTGCGGGGGAAAAAGTTAAGAGTGAAGGTTCATAGAAGTTAATATACTGATGTTTTTGCTAGGTTTTGATTCGCTCGGATTCCTCCTCAAGCCAAACCCTTTCCTGCTCTTTGAGAACTGGTAGGCTCCACCTTCCTAAACTGACGAACACATGTGCTCTCTAGCTTTGGCCGTATACTCCTCACTGCACATCATTGGAGAAATAATGGCCTACTTTATCGATTTGGCAACAACATCATAGGTAGTCGGGCTTCTGCCTGTACTGCCATTACCAGGCTCATCCACATATACCCCCTTTCCACCAATGCAAATCCGGTGCTGGTGCTTGTGCTTGTTCAGTGTTTGTTCTACCCACCAACTCCCAAAGAACCAGCTTGATTTTCCACAGACTATAGGGCTAGAGTAGAGCCACGTCAATGTGTCGTAGAAACTCTTCAGGACGTTTAAATAAACGCAAAAATGAACCGTTAAAAATACGCTAACCCAGTACTAGTAGTCACTGGTTCTTGTTTCTGGAGCGGCGTAGGGTTGGGGCTGAGTTGGAACCTGTTTGTCTGGCCCAAACCAACACTGGAACTGCGCTGGTGGAAAAGGGGTAATAGACCAGTGATCCTCACCCGGTGTGGTGCGACCCACTGGGCATTGTGAGTGGCTGGCAGAGCATATGCCAAACCTTAATCTATACAAAGAAGCCCAAGGATTGACTAATGTTAATGTTTCTATTACATTGAGTTTTGCCCCAATTGTTAGATTTTTGCCCGCAAAATGTTTGACATTACATGCAGGAATTGTTGCTAACTGCGATAATTGTCAATTTCCTAACCTTTTTGGTGTGGGGGGGCGGGGTTGTGACTTGAAGACTAATGGCACATTAGGGTGCTGAGGCTAGACCTGTTTTGAACCACTGCCAGATACAGTCCTGTTGCGCAACAGCGGATGACGCTGATGCATCTTAAAGAGGAACAGATTAAGAGTTAATGGTGTGAAGTTCTGACCAAATGGCTTGCCTTGATGGCATTTGATTCACCGTAGTCCAAAACACAATTGGCTTTAGGTTTCAAAAGTGATCGACAACAGAATTCCGTCATTAACTTATGTTGAGGGTTATCAATGTGTGCATGAAGCCAATTATGTTAAATAAATTCCACTGCAAACTTGAGGGTTCTCAGTCAATCGATTCCTTACTATTCTTTGAGGCCCATTTGATTGGAGTCTATTTTCCCTCCTGCCATTGACCAATTAACATGCATTCACATTGCCAAGGAGGTGACTGAACACATACAAACACAGTGCAGTGTCCATTGGATACGTCCCTCTGTGATCCTCGTTGCTTTACGATTTTAGATCCTGTTCATCACTTTAACTATCCTTTTTTAATCTGAACCGATGCCTGCTGGCTGAGCGAATCCATGACAACATGGTCCTACCCCCCCCCCCCCCCAGCCCCACAATACGTTTTCTTTCTCTTTTTTATTTTAAAGAAAAATAGTACAGCAGGGATTTCAATCCCGGCTCCATTACTACGATCTGATCACTTGGCAATACATAGTGGCGTCTTTAATGAACTTCAACCGTCGAGCTCAATACATCCCAACCCACAGCGGTTAACCTTCAGCGATCGCTGCGTGTGGCTCTCGCACCCACAAGCTTTTTTTCATTTTTTTTTGTTCTCCCTCTCTCAGATGAGGCTATTCTTGGTGCCTGCTTTGGACTCATCATTTATTCAGAGGCTACTCGATGTTTCTGCTGTTCGCCGGTCTGTATTCACCGAGCGCCGTCCGCGCCATGCAGATACCGGCCGTCGAAGCTGGGTCATATCCGGACCGACCTCTGGGGGAGCTCAGTCCAGAGCGAGGGGGAGGGAGGCACGCTTCACTCCACCCGTCAGTCATCCAACACCCTGCGAGCAGCCTGGGTGATGGCTATTTTGAACGGCTGTGGTCATCCGCCGCCGTGGTGGCGGCGGCGGTAGCATTAAATGATTGATTTGGCGCCACCGACTTCCCACGCGGGCGACCTTGAGCACAGAGCTCGGCACTGAGGTGAACGGGCTCTCGGCGTCACAGTGGGCAGGCATGCGGGGTATATGCCGCCCACTGGGGTCCTTCACTCCCCGTCAAGACCACCGCCTGCGCAAAACGTTTCGCCTGTATGCCCATAAGAAACGTTCTATTGCAGCAGGTGGTCTTAACCCACCCCCCTCACTTCATCCCACCCCCCTTCCCTCACACACACAGCACCTTCCATGAGCCTGTCAATATCTGATCACAGCAGCAGCAACCGATCAGTTGAGGGGGGGCTCTGACTTAACCCTGGAAGGTTTTGCACCTGTGGCAATGCCTCACTTGCAGGGGGCATTGATTTTGCAGATGATATCTGTTGTTCAATTATTGCCACTGTCGGCATTGAGCTAAATCAATAGAAGGGTGTGCGTGTGTTTTATTCAGCAAAATGGCGCAAACCTTTTTGTATCATGGGCCTATTTTTCAACTTTCAATAATTTCAGACATCAACTGCAAGATTGACAGTTTAGACGGGCTAATCAATCCTCAAGTGACCTTGTGACCGTCAATGAGAAGCAAACTGCTTATGGCTATGTTTATATCGTATTTTTCTTCCATAGCTTGATATTTAACTTTTTAAAGTCTGAGGGAATGTGAAAGTGACACCTCGCAGCAGAGGGAGAGCAGTCAGAACACATCAAATGGCTTCAGAATGGCAAACGCCGGAGGCGGCTTTGAAACCCTTTTGGATCCAAATCAAGGCCACGGTGTGAAATATCCATTCCATAGCCCTGGCCACTGGCCTGTTTTTCATTTTTTTGCATAATGGACATTTCTTCCACAGCTGCAATGCCATAATGCTAGAAACTCATGTGTGTGCGTGTGTGTCTGCTTTTCGACCGGTTGGGTCCAGGGCCCGAGCCTGGGTAATGGGTATTCGAAATCGGCGTGCCTGTGTGTGCAAAGGTGTGCCAAATCAGTCATGCACGCATCCCCCGCCACTAGGGCTGAGCTTGGGACAGGTGCAATCACCAGTCTCAGGTGAGAGCTGTTCCAATTCCCCCCCCACATCCATATGGGCCCAGACTTCGAAGTGTGTGTGTGTGTGTGTGTGTGTGTGTGTGTGTGTGTGTGTGTGTGTGTGTGTGTGTGTGTGTGTGTGTGTGTGTGTGTTCTCTCTCATTGTCACGGGTTGTTTTTTTTCTTTTTACATTATAAATGTTTTACCCTTCAAAGTAGGGCGGTGTGCGTGCGAGAGCGCTCTCATTTGAATACCGCTCCCCGCCCGGCCCTCAGACTTGCGGAGCGCGGCGGCGCTCGTTAATCAGCGGCGTGACGTGGCGTCTGCCCGCGGCCGTGTGCACGGTGATCCGTTAGCGCCGCGGCGCGCCGTCACCGTGACCTTGGCCATGTGTTTTCCCAGGAGGCGGTAAGATGCTGGGGGGCGGAGGGGACACGGGTAGAGGGAGGGTTGACTCGTCTTCCACCCTGGCTATGGGAAGACGGGGGCGGGAGGGCAGGGCGGGCGGGGGCCTGCCAGGTTTACCCCCCCCCCCACACACACACACACACACACACACACACACACACACACACACACACACACACACACACACACACACACACACACACACACACACACACACACACACACACACACACACACACACACACACACACACACACACGGCGGTGAAGGCGGACCCAGAGATCTGAGGCGTCTGCTGGGATCGCTCTCCCACTGTGTAAGCTGGGGGGCCGACTGCAGTAGCCAACTGTGCGCCTCTCAGCCCACCCACCCGCCCGCTTGGACACAGTGGATCTCAACATAGCTAGTATTTTATTGTATTTCATTTTTGATTCAGTTCAGTTCCTCCCCATCCTGGCATGTGAAGCTGTATGCAGGCACTGGGTATCCCTGGGAGCAGGGGATTGCGGTGACGCAGGCAACCGTCTTGCATTTTTAAAATAATTTTGTGTGTGTGTCCAATGGGAGAGCTCTGTCTAGACGGGAGTACTTCACCCAGACAGAACCATCCCAGCCTCCCAAGCCAGCAGTGGCATGCGTGCGCACACACGCGGCCTTGTGCACACACACGCACACGCGCCTTGTGCACCGAGGGCCCATAGGTGCAGCTGGCGTGTGTTCTGACGGTGACATGTTCTCTCCTCCTCAGCGGTCCACGAGTTTCCGGAGGACCTCTTCTCCTTTGAGGAGCTGAGGAGCGGCGCCATTGTGCTCCATATCATCGCGGTAAGCTGTGTACTCTACCCTCGTGTTTTTTTTATTTTTGGCTGAGTTTCTTGGCTGCAGCCGCAGCAACTGTCAAAACACTCCCAGAGGAGCGGTTAAACTGTAACCTAATGCTTTTTGTTCCCTTATTTTTTTTTTACAGCGATCAAAATCGTGTTTTACAACGTACCGTTTAGCGTGTTCGTAATGCCGCGGTGGCTTTTCAAAGTAATCAGTTTTTCCGACGCCGTGCATCGGGGTCTGGGGAAGGGAACACGCCGCAGGCTAGGCGTTGGGAGTGCGGAACAGGGCAGATTAAGCCCAGATTAATTTCCACCGCCGTCTACTGAGGTGTTCGCCGCCGCGGATCAATCGGCTTTGGGTCGCAGTTTCATCGAGACGTATAAACCATGTAAATATATGTACATGATGATGTGCTTTTCATTATACTGTGAACTTTCACAGAAAGGGAATGTACACGTTGAACCACAACAGAAAACGTTGCATTATCTTCTAGTTTAGGGGGGGAAACATCTAATTTGCAATGGGCCGGCTAATCAAAAATACATTGTGTAAAATGTTGTAATTCTAAAAAGACAAATCTGGTGATTTGCTCCTTGGCAACTTGGTTAGTTATTCTCTCTAACCATCCCCCCCACCACCCCCTGGGTCTGCTGATGTAACTCAAAGCCCGGAGCCACCTGCAGATTTCATCAGTGAACCACTGTGAAAGCAGAGAGATATTTCATACCTCCAATCACAACCCTTGTGTCCGTGCCCTGGCCGTTACGGCCCTGTGTGGTGAGCGGAGAGAGGCTGGGGGGCGGGGGGGCGGGGGGGAGGGAGGGAGGGAGGGAGGGAGGGAGGGAGGGAGGGAGGGAGGGAGGGAGGGAGGGAGGGAGGGAGGGAAGTAGGGAGGGAGGGAGGGAAGTAGGCAGGCAGGCGGTGTACCACTGTTTGCAGCCATCTGATTGATGGTGCGGGGCGTAGCGTCGTAAATTTCCTCCCGAGATAGGGGTCGAGAGGTAACAACCCGTCGATACTCCGAACAGCGACCGCAACAATGGGAGAACGCAGACACTCGCGCCTAGTCTTAACCAAAGGCGGCGGAATGACCTCCTCTACCCTCTGCGGGGCCCCAGTGGATAATAATTCACACGCACGCACACACATTAATGTTACATCGTTCAGGGAAAGTGGTGTAATCATAGCCCTGGCTGGCAGCGTGCAAACACAATGCGATGTCTACATGCAGCCCTGGCAGTGGCTAATGCACGAGAAGCCCTCCGCGAAAGATAAACCATGATGGAGGACATGCAGATTTGCCCTGCGAGGCGATGATCAGCGTGAACGGCTCCCATCCATCCGGGGCGGGTTCCTGTCTCTCAAACTCTGAGCTCCGTCGGCGAACGCAAGAACGAAATTCCTTTTGACTGATCCGTCAATGACACCACAAAGCAAAGTTTGTGCATTCTCGAAAATGGTGCACACACGCTCACTATGGTGCTTGCTAGGCACCCGGTGGCGATTGAGCCACGACTTTTTAATAGACTGATCTGGCTGCAATATCAGAACAGAAACGCCTGCAGGGTTCTGCTGGTGACTGCAGTCTTGCACTGCCCCCTGTGGACAGCATAGGGAACGGCAGCCATGCGCTGAGACGCTTAATGATGTCGCAACCAATCTATAATTAATATAACTCGCAAAGTGGAAGAATTTGACTTTTTGGCTGTTATGCGTTTCCCACACCCATCACCCGACTTAATTGTCGATTCGTTGTTCAGCATCTTTTTTGCACGCAGGTACATGCACCCTCCCCTCCCCCTCAAATGTTGCTCATGTGCTTGTGTCTCCCCAGGCTCTCTACATGTTCTTGGCCCTGGCTATAATATGCGACGACTACTTTGTGACGTCGCTGGAGAAGATCTGCGAGGTACCGATGCGTCTTGTTATTTATTAATTTATTGTATCCTTCACTCTTTCAGTGTTGCGTTGGTCTGCATGAGAAACTGAGAAGCCTGCCTCCCAAAAAAACACATTTTGACACATTCACACACTCCAGAAGGACTGCGCACTAGAACTGCATTTTATAGTCTGTGGGAAGAGCAACTGAATTCTACTGCATTTTTGTTTAGTGAACTGAACATGCAGGTTCCCAGAATATATATATATATATATTTTTTTTTTTCAAATATGAATTTGCCATAATCGCGCGATAAAAAAATTAACGTCGTTAAAATTGGTTTGCGTTAACGCCGTTAATAACGTGTTTAACTGACAGCCCTAATATATATATATATATATATACACACACATAATGATGTGCAAGGCTTCTTGCCGGTATACCCTCAAGTTTGCCTTTAATGTTTTATTTGCTTCGCTGGAGAAAATGCTTTGTGGTCAACAGTTTCTAAAAGAATCCCCGAACATTTTCTCCAGTGAAGCAAATAAACCATTAAAGTTTTGGGGGCTTCAACTTGAATGGCTCACAGGAGGGCATTTCCTCCTCCTTTATTTTGGTGCTTTTTGTTTCTTCCTCAAGAAACTGGACCTGAGTGAGGACGTGGCCGGAGCCACCTTCATGGCAGCTGGCAGCTCCGCACCAGAGCTGTTTGCCTCCGTCATCGGTAGGAAACACACAAACATACGCACACACGGATACACACACAGAGGGAGAGATACAGATGTTCCTGTGCAGTTCATGTTTGCTCTTTCTGATTGGCCGCCCCTCCGCCTTGCACCATTTTGTAGGTGTCTTCATCACCCACGGCGATGTGGGGGTGGGGACCATCGTGGGCTCGGCTGTCTTCAACATCCTGTGCATCATTGGCGTCTGTGGGATCTTCGCTGGACAGGTGTGTGTGTGGGGGACGGGGACGGGGACGGGGTGCGGGCAAAGTATTGTTTTGACTGCATTGCTCATTAATATACAGAATAGAGAGCTGGCTCATTTGCAGCAGGTTTTTGGGGGATATTTGTTTTGTGTAGTTTCACAGATTTTGTTTTGGCTGGAGGAGAAGCCATCTGCTCCGGTTGGTTTTACTCAGACGCTCCAACATCTTCTGCAGTTTCCTTTTGCTCCATTCGTCTGAGCGGGACGCAGTGCCTGCGTTTGAATGAGCAAATATCTCCCGAGTGTGCATTCCCGCTCTCCGCCAGAAGTTTACTTTAAATCATGACAATCTTTGCCCTCTGGATGAGGCTCTTATCTGGTCCTCAAAATGCACTTTTACAGTCCTTTATTATTTTGGTTATGCAATCAATACAATTGGTTCATGGTTCGGTTGGGAACTTAAATTAGCTGCAGGGCAAAAGCAACAGAAGTCGAGTCACAACACCTTAAAAAAGGAATAGAAATGCAAGAACCTGTAAAACAAATATAATCCCTACAATAACCCTGTCCTTTGAAAACGACATATCCCTGAAGCACACTTTTTTTTTTTTTTATAATGTTTGAAAGGGAAGTACACAAAATTCGCTTCAAAAATGTGAACCGCAATTTAAAATTTATTTTTTATTTCAACAAATAATAATCACAACGTAAATCAAATGGCAGTGGCGTAGCTGGGAAACTGATATAATAACACCCTTCATAGTAACTGACAAGATGAAAGTAAACCAACCCTACAAACAGCCATCATGCCCCCACGACCAGGAACGGAGGAACACGGGGCCGGCGGCACAGAGGGGGACGGGGTGGGCGGATGGTCACTGAGGGTTGGGGGAGCAAAGTGTCACTTGGCTCGCTTCCCCTGCTGAAATGTCGTCTCCCCCCCCCCCCCCACACACACACCCGGATAATGATTCAGGTGGTGATGCTGACCCGCTGGTCGGTCTTCAGGGACTCCTTCTACTACACCCTGTCCGTGGTGGCGCTGATCGCAGTGAGTGGGAACCGTCGATGGGGCTTTAGTATTGTCAGACGCAAACGATGCACATTTGTAATCCTGTTACTTTACTCTTCTTTTCCCCCGTGCAGTTCATCTACGATGAGAAGATTGTGTGGTGAGTGGGCCAAATGCTTTACCTTTCTCCAGGTTGTTGCTGTTTGATGTTGGAAACACAAGTGTAATGCCATTGATTTGTCGATGCATTGGATTGACTGCCAACACCTCCAGTAGAAATGTTCAAAAGCAACAGCCTTTCTTTTATTTATTTTTTTCTACCTGAAAGCATAATATTTAACAGTCCTCCCTTACAATTCATTTTTAATTATTTTGTTGTCCCTTAGGTGTCCCTTAAATGATTGAGGAGAGGCAGGGCACGGGAATAAATTCATACTTTATTTAGTTTGCAATGGAAACTAAATTAAACTGAATGTATTTTTTTTGCCAAGAAGGTTCAACCAAAGTCGCCATTAATATTGTCAAAATATACAGACTTGAACGAAGGTCATAACGACATTAGCATACATATGAAGATTGGGTGTTTATTGGAAGAAATTGCTGGAGTGCACAGTCTCTAGAGAGTAATGGAGATGCAACGTGATTTGCTCTCTCTCTCCCCGTCTCTCTCCCTCAGGTGGGAGAGTCTGGTGCTGGTGCTTATGTACGTCGGCTACATTGTCGTCATGAAGTGAGTTATTTATGTAAATGCCTTCTCCTCCATAAATGTGACCCCATTCAAAAACGCAGGCAGGCTGACTAAGAATGATGTGCTGCATGCGCCACACACACACACACACACACACACACACACACACACACACACACACACACACACACACACACACACACACACACACACACACACACACACACACACACACACACACACACACACACACACCCCCCCCTCCACAGGAACCTCCCCATGTTGCAGAATCAGTCGACTGGGGGGGGGGGCGGTGGTGGGGTCAGTTGACCCGGCCGGTAATCTGTGGTGCACACTGCGGCAGCCTGCTCTCTCCTCACGCCAAGAGTTTTAATCTCTCTCGCTCTCTTTCTCTCTGTCGCTCAGTCCGCAGTGGCAAAGAGCACACTTCCCCCTCCTAACATTTGGCGAGGAGGAAGTAATTCCAGTAAAGACAATAGGTCTACCTCCACCATTACAAAACAATACAACACTAAGACGGCTCCAGGAAGTGATATTTCAGCTGTAAATCTCCACTCCCCTACGGTGGAATCCTGTCGCGTGTTTTTCCCAGAGCCCTGTGCTGTGGGGTCTGCTGTGAGAATGTGTTAAATGTCCGTTGTTAATGTGAGCTTGCACATTATGACTATGAATATGCATGGTATGCCTGCGTTGCGTGTTCCGGCTGCACCACTGGAGCACACGACGTGTGATCGGAGGATTGCCCAAAGACGCCAACGGGAGCCGGTGTCCCCTGAGCAGCGGCGCGGCAGGGCTTTTATAGAGCGCCGCCGCAGGGTCTGCACGTGTGCAGCTCATTCAGTAGTTCGTCAAGCATTGAATTGCTTGTAGTCGTGTGGTGTTGGGTCCGTCGGTACTGGTCGGGTTGGTCCCTAAAATTTGGTCTGAATACAAATGTGTTCATGTGTCAATCGCTGATTGACAACGGTTAAACTTGGGTTTGACCGTTTGAAGACAGACTCTGATAGACCAGTGATTCTCAAAGGAGGGGTGTATTTTCGACGGGGGCTTCGCAAGCAGTCAGGTGGTGTGAGCTGGGTGGAAAGAAACCAAGCTCCTGGACCTACACTCACAGCCTCAACCAGCCCTTTGTCCCGAGATCAAAATGTCTTCTTGTCCTACCAGTTTTTTATCGGTTTAATCCCAGGTTCAACTCGAGCATGCAGAAGTTCTTCACCGGCAAGCCGGGGAAGACCGTGGCCAACGGCAACGCGGCGGCGAGCAGTGAGATGGAGGACGGTAATGCTAGTTACTATGTTTGTAGTGACGACCCGTCATGGTCCTTGCTGTCCGCAGGTAAGGTTAACCAGACAGGCGGGGAATCCCCAAGCCCCCCCCCCCCACTGCTCACCGTTCTCTCTCGCCCCTCCCACTTCCTCACCCCTGATAAACCGGTCATTCTGGGAAATGAAAATATGTCTTGAGTGGAAAACTACGCTTGGTAAGGTTTAGTCACCATGGCTCTGTTATTATCAGCTCATAATAAATATTGTTATAAGCAACATGGTTACAAAAGAAAACGACAAGAAAAGTAAACTTCAGGAAGTTCGATGACTGTTATCTTAGGCCGGCTGTCAGCCATATTTATTTTGACCTTGCAAATTTCCCTAGCTCTCTAACCTGTGGGCAAAAGGGCTTTCTGCAAAGCTTTATTAAAAATCTTCTGTGGCTATTGGTCGCTTCTAGCGTTTTCCCCTTTCTTTATACTATCGGTGCGCCTGTCTGCTTAGCCTTACTAAACCTGCATGCATGCCTTTTCCTCCATGTGTTGAAGTGTTTTAACGTGTCACTGCTACCTCCCCTCAGCTCGGACCCGCTGAGGACCTGAGCAGTGGTTTTCATTATATTCATCAGTAGAAAGTTTGCTTATGGGGGGCTATTTATGGAACATGGTTTAATTGTGTAATTTGCATGCGTAATGAGTCCAATAATCATTTTTAAGGACTTTTATTGCTGCACGTAAGCCTGTTTGGACCTTAATGGGCAGCTAATGTTTATATGGTCAACATTTGCAAATCAGCAATCATTCTAAAATTTTACTCCTCCAGAGTATTACATTTTTTTGAGACTATTGAGAAAAAATTCTCAATAGTCCTTCATTTTGCGTTATGTAATGTCTATTAAAATGTCTAAGGCTTGCCTAGACATTTTTACTGTTCAGTGCTTTTAGGTTCCAAGATACCAATTAAATACTTAAACAGGCACTATGATAATTTTCAATTGCAGCTATTTACTCAAGCATAAAATGTTGTAGTCCTTTAATTCTCCCGTGAAGCTTCCTCACTTAAGTTTCAAATTTGTGGTTAAGGCCAGCCATTGGTCCATTGAGCTGTGCGTTCCACCCTTCAACCAGTGTCAAGACCTTATCACAAGTCAAGCTCCACCCCTGACTTGTGATTGGCCTGCCTAAAATTTTGGTCATTCTCCAGGCTCCCTGGTAACGAACCTGCCACAAAAGAGACTGGAGATGGAGACCACCGTAACTGTAGCTACAACTTCAGCCACTAGAGGCTGCTCATGTGAAAATTTGCTTAGTGCAAATGAAATGGTGTATCTAGCAAAAGGGCAACTGATATGCTCTCCAAACGTATGCTGCAAGCTCATCTTGTTTGCCCTTTGCTTCTCTAGTCAAACCTAGCCAAGCCTCGCAATTCAGTCGTGGTTCAGTGGTCATGGTGGATGAGATCATCAACGCCAGCCCACCCAAGTATCGTTTCCCAGAGGCCGGCCTCCGCATCATGGTCACCAGCCATTTTGGACCCAAGACCCGGCTACGCATGGCCAGTCGCCTGATAATCACAGAGGTACAAATGGGTTTTCTTTAGTAACCGGTGAACTGTTAATATCATAATATCCCCCTTTTTGAAGTGAGTACTTGTAATGCTTCATCCCATTCATATAAAAGTTGAATCATGTTGATGTGCATTGAAATCTAGCGTGCGTATTGTTGAGTCATCCTTTCGTTACCTTATTGCGTCACGCTAAAGCTTGCTTTGCAGTTAGGCTAGCAGCTGTGATATTGGCTTGAGTTTGTTTGACTGAGTTTATGCTTTTATGCTTGTAAGCGCCAGAAGTTGGTCCAAGCTGCCAACGGCGTTGAGACGCAGGTCATTGACGGAAAGGTCAACGACATTGAGAACGGAAACGTCCCCGAGGACAAGCCCAGTGAGGAGAAGGAAAACGAGACCATCTCCCCCTTCCATATTCCAGGTATCATTTATTCATTGATCTGATCCATGCTCTTTTTGGTTACGGAAATTGTCAAAAGGTGTGGCATGAGGGAGAAATGTGAAGTTAGCATGCCAATTCACTGATTCATTAGTCTACAGAATGTGTTCTGATCAAAACGCACCATTTCATCAGCCCCAAGTGTGGACTTCAACTTCAATTCTCTGGGGGGCCTTCTGGAAATGAGTTGATGGCCTCGTATCGTGACTCTAGTGATCCTTCTCCTTGGCTGCTCGCAACATGGCCACCCTTTGTGTCTGTCAATAATTATGGATGAGGAAAATTAAATGAGTCATGTTAAACGACGTACCAGCCGATCCATTCTAATGAAGAGCTGGGCACCTCCAGTCTGAAAGGCGTGGGAAAAGTAACCTTTTAGTCAACCAGGAGCCCTGGTTGCATGTAGCCTGTTGTGTTAACGTTGTTGTCAGGTGTGCTGCATTCAATTATTTGAGTCCAATCATGTGTATGTGGGGGTGAGGGTGAAAAAAAGACTCAAACAGACCTTGAACTGTATGTCCGTTGCAGCCGGCATTGGCAGCAAGACTAAATGGCTGATTTCCTGGCCACTGCTCCTCATCCTCTTCTTCACCATCCCAAACTGCGCCAAACCTCGTTGGGAGAAGTTCTTCATGCTCTCCTTCATCCTCTCCACCGTCTGGATCGCCATCTTCTCCTACCTGATGGTCTGGATGGTGAGTGTATACGAGTAGTTGGGGAAACTGCTGAATCACTCCAATTGGCCATTTGCCTAATTGGGACGTCTAAACGCATCACTTCCTGTGTGAGTGTCACTTCCTGCCGATGGACAATCAAATTATATACAGTATATTTTTTCTTGCATCCGATTAGATTTATATTTTGATTGGTTAAAGACGAGTCTACTACAAATTTCAATTGAAAGTTACGACAAAGTCGTTCTTCTCTTGGCAGTCGGTGGAAGGTCAAGTTTATTGATAACTTAAATTGTAACTACTTTTGACAACACTGACTCCATCCCATAATGTGTAGGTCACCATCATCGGCTTCACCCTGGGCATCCCCGACGTCATCATGGGCATCACCTTCCTGGCCGCCGGCACCAGCGTTCCCGACTGCATTGCCAGTCTCATCGTGGCGCGCCAAGGTTGGTACTAGTAGTATAATAGTGGTGCATTAAAGTGTGCTGTATGGTCATCAGTGAAGCGCTCAACACATGAGGATATAGCCAGCCAACAGACAGGTGTGCAGCGTATTTTACTCTTAACTCTTTTATTAAGAAAGCTGTTGGGTTTAAATGTTTCTTTTACGTTGGAAAAGCTAGCATCTGATTGGCCGCACTTAAAGAGGTCAGCGTTAACCCGGGTCAAAGCTGAAATTGTTTGACCTTGGAGCACAGCTTCACATCGGAAATCTGAGCGTAGTGCTGCACCTAGGAGAGGCTCAGTGCTAGATTTGTCTTCAACACTTACATTGGTTACAAGCTTGGAACGGTGGTCTCATCCGTCTGTTCCAGGACTGGGTGACATGGCGGTGTCCAACACCATCGGCAGCAACGTGTTTGACATCCTGGTGGGTCTTGGAGTGCCCTGGGCCCTCCAGACCATGTGCGTGGACTATGGCTCCGAGGTAAGTGGGTGGGGGTCTGATGTCACTTGCCAAACAGTGACGCATAAACAGTGAAAAATTTGACTTCCAAGCATGCTGTTACTCTTAACATATCTATGACTGTGATCTCGGTGCTCTTTAGTTTGTTAGTTATTTCTATAAACATTTTGGAAATTGGCAAACATTGTGGGATACAACAGTAGAAACAAAGAAAACGGAGTCGTGCTGAACCAGTGGCAATACTCTTGGGGCCAGAACACTCCACTCTGAAGTGCAACCAAGCATTAGATTAACCGTAAAACATCTGTGACTGACGTTTCAATTCTTTTTTCAATTGCATATTTTTTTCCGTTCTTAAATGAGGCCAGGCTAATTGCCGATTGGTTTATGTGTGTCTTCCCCTGCTTGCTGATTGGTGTGCTGCTTCCTGTGTGCTAGGTGATGATCAACAGCCGGGGGCTGGTGTACTCTGTGGTGCTCCTGCTGGGCTCCGTCGGTCTCACAGTGAGTGGAATTGACAAAGTTGCCTAAATAAAACGTATATATTTTTAATAGCCAAAAGGTTTAAGACTGGCAACAATGAACTAAGTGCATCCCTCGTATCAAGGTGCACCACAATACATTCGGCAGGTTTGTCACCAGAGACACTGCGCAGTACTGAGCTGTCTTGGGTTGTAGCGTGACTGATGTGAGCTCCTCACCCAGGTGCTGGGCATCCACCTGAACAACTGGAGGCTGACCCCCAAGCTGGGCTGCACCGTGCTGGTGCTGTACGCCATCTTCCTCTGCTTCTCCATCATGATCGAGTACAACGTCTTCACCTTCGTCAACCTGCCCATGTGCTTGGAGTAGAAGAGCAGAGGAGGGGGGAGGGCGTGGGAAACGTCCCCCCCCCCTCAACACCAACACACACACACACACACACACATACACTCGTCCTATTACATGTTACACACACACGGCGCACTTCTGTGCCGAAACCCAAAGTGATACTGGATCTCATTCTGTCCGCAGACTTCTAGATGTGTCCCCCTCCCCTCTCTATCTCATCCTCACCCCGACCCAACCACACCACTCCTTACTCTAACCGCATAACCTTGCCTGCGAAAAAAAATAATCTAACGTTTTGTCTCTTCTATGACCTACAACTTGTTTACTCCAAGTTTGTTAGCAAAAAAAAAAAGAAACAAAAAAGAAGTGGCCCCCCCCTTCGTCTGATTGGCCGCTCCTTCGACTCAGCGCTGGCCCTTTTTACGCCCTTATTCGGGCATTCCCCCTCCCCACTCCCCAACCGCCCTCTCTGCCCTGTTAAGTCTGTGTGCTCTTGCTGCACCCCCGCCGCCCCCCCCCCCCCCCCCCCCCCCCCCCCCTGTCGTCAAGCATGGCTTTATATAGATGTCAGGGCACCTGCTGTCTCAGGGGCCCTTCTTTCTGACTTGTAGGTGTTTCACCCACTGTGTCTCCCGCTGTAGATTTACACACACACACACATATATACACACATACACACATACACACGCCACCACAAGCATCATGAGACTCTGGGGCTAGGGGCCTGAATCCCGCTTTAATACGGACCCCCCCCCCCCCCAACCTCCGGGAGAGACCCACACTCTGTCCACGTTCTGACATCTCTATAGGTTGACCCATGTCCCCCCTACCCCCCACCCCTCCAACCAACGCTATACACAGACCACACACATGAACACGCACGCACACACGCACATGTCTGTGTGGCAGCTCGCCTCTCAAGGTGTGGCTCTGGCAGACATCAAAGGACCCGGGGGGGGGGGGGAAGAGAGGTGGTGTGTGTGTGTTGTCACGCCTCAGCCCCCCCCACCACCAACCCCACGACTCAGCCCCCCCCCCCCCCCCTTCCCCCTCATCTAGATTAAATCTGCGTTTTGTGGCGTCCAATCTCTCCCTCTCTCCATGTTTCCAGAGGGCATTCCTTTGAAGTGCGCTCTGTGTCTGGTCCCCGGGGCCGCAGGAGACTGCAGGGACCGTCTGTACGAGCAGCACTCTGCACAACCATGTAACATTATTTTGTCTGTTTTTTTTTTCTTCAAAACCAAGTTTTGAAATTGGTGTGAAACACGAGATGCTGAGGCGGTCTGAAAGGACAAGTTATTTATTTTGTTTGTCACTAATTGCACATGGAGATGTTCTTTCGCCCTTGTGCGGGCAAGGATGAATTCGTTTTTTCTCCTCACCATTGAGGTGGGGATGGTCAGCTGGTGGTGCTTTACTCCATAGCTCAGATATATATATATATTTATTTTTCATTCTAAAGTGTTTGGTCCAATCCCCACTGTCCCTGCCTCATGGACACTCAACGGTTGGAGGATAGACGGTATGGGAAACGTTAAATTCCCGCTCTCGGATGGCTAAGTAGTGCGTCAGTCGTGTGTGGGTTTCTACCAGGTTGATTTAAGCCCACATTTTGAGGCAGCTCGATGACGAGTGCTGTATAAAGTATATATTAAATAACGTGACTGTCTTCTATAATACCGTCTCGCCACCAGAGGGCAGAGTACCTCAATGCTCCCTCCGACAACAACACCACCACCACAACCGTGCATGGCAGGGGTTTCAACCACACCGATGTGGGTTATCAGGGAAAACTGAGCTGGACAGCACCTGGAGGTGGCGCCGGGGATGGCGTTCTCTTGATTTATTTATTTTTCTGGACTACATGTAGATATTGCACTTTAAAAAAACATCTAACATAAACAAGTCGTCCTCTCATTCTGAATCAACTAGTGCTTCCTTCTGTGAGTGCATATTTTCGGTGTACGTTTTCAGTGTCGGTGCGCGGGACTGCATGTATGGGCCAAAATTAGCAATCTGAGTGTGTGTGAGCGAGCGTGTGTGAGTGTATGTATGTGTTGTGTAAAAGCACGCTCAAAACTGGCCCCACAGTGTTTCTTTCTCACACTGGCCCACCCTACCCCTCTCCCCGTCCCCCCCCCGTCCTACACACAGACCTTCGCCTCCCGCCTCCCCACAGATCACCGGGACGTCCTGACACACTGAGCACACCCTCCTCTGTCTGCAGTGCATGCTGGGACGCCAAACGCAGCTTATGTGCGACGTGGCCCAGGCCACGTCGCACACATGGGTGGGAGGTGGTGAAACAGACAAACGGAAAAAAACACAAAACATTGGCAGCTATGGGGCTACACTGCAATCAAGACAAAATGCAAAATTGCCTGTTGTGGAGTCCAGTCCGGTCTGGGCTGCGTGGGGGGGGGGGGGGTGTTGAGGGCAAACGATGAACATTGTCTTTTCCTCTGCCACTGCGATGGCGGGAGGTTCTTGTATATGCAAACTCAATGTAAAGATTCTCTATGATGGTGTGCACATGGTGTCCACCACCGAGAAACCCCCTCTCCTCCCCCCTCCCCCCCTCCCCTTTTGTGAGGCTGCCATATTCTGAGGGGATTCTGTGGAGGCGTGACGTCTAGTATTTATTTATTTGTGAGCTCACAGGTGCATACACAGGGGTGGGGTGGATGGCCAACAACATGCAGCGCCAGGGGAAGAGTTTATTTATTGATTTTTTTTTTTGGGGGCCGCTGAAATGTTGCTTAGGTGGGGTGAGGTCAAAACTCCCTCCCTCCCCACCAACTTTAGGCTATTGTTAGCTGGGGGGGTAGGGGAGGTGATTTGGGATCTGCTTTCATTCTGCTGCCCCCTGTGGCGGGAGGCCCGGTGCATACCGAATCACGACAATGGTGGCAGCCATTTCCTTTTCTGACAGGCTGAGGCGAGACCTTCAGCGGTGGTGTGTGTGGAGTTCTCTCCCTTGTCTGTGGCACACTGAGCTGCTACACTTTCTGGGATTTTTCAAATTGCTCAGATTTTTGCTCTTTGTAAGGATACAATCACGCGGGGTTCCTGCCGACACGCACACACACACAGACGCAGACACACAGATACACACACACACAGATGGACACACGCACACACATGCACAAAGATGGAAACACACACACACAGATGGACACACAGATGCAGACGCACAAAGACAGACTTTCATAGACAGACACACACATTGACACGCACAGACACTTGCATAGACTGACGTAGACAGACAGACAGATACACACATTCTGAGTGCCATTCTTTATCGTTTAGTAACTGTTCCAAGGGCAGTATATTCAGCACCGCGTTCTGTGTACATCCATTATATATTTGATATGCGATGGAACTTTTGTTTATTCTCTTGGCAGGGTACCCTGCCCCCAAGATGGCGACACGGTATGTTGAGTTAACTTGGGGGGGGGGGGGATCTTGGTTTATTTATTTGTCTTGGGTTTTTTAGCGAGTCAGGTGTCGATGCAGGGTTCTGAGCAGGCAATGAGGGTGGCATGGGATCTGTGTTCCCCTGTGCGGTCATGACCCCCTCCCTCTTGTGGCGTGAGACGTGTGTGGTTACATGACAACGGGTAACGTGGCTCCTCATTGGACCTCCCTACTCGTCCCGCCCCCCCCCCCTCCATCCCCCTCCCCAAATCTCCCGTGTACCATCGTGACGGCGAACTATGGGTGGGTATAGGGACCTTTTACTACTTATACTGCTACTACTAGTACTACTAAAGTCACTTTTTTTTTTGTTTTTGTTTTTCTTAAAAACAAACACGCAAAACAAGACAAAAAAATAGAACGACAACCGTAGAATTCAGATGCCATAAGTTGTAACTGTACATAAATGCGAGATTTGTACGGTGAACCGTGTGTGTACACGCACACGAAAAGAACAAAAGCGCACACGTTAAATGGCACACGCGTACACGTTATGACTACTGAACACTGAGAGGAACGGTATGTATTTTCTCGAATGAATGCGACCTGTTGCACTGTGAGCTCAATGTGACGTGAGAGTTGTTTGTCAAGATTATTAAATGATGAAAAAAGATATATATATATAATATTTAATGTAAAGTTAGTTACTATGAAACATTACTGAGAACATCTGTATAACTTATATGAATGTATTGTCTTGCTATACTGGACATATCCAAATGATGCATTTTATTGTAAAGCAATAATGTGGGGGAAAAAATAAAATGGCAAAAAATAATTCCTGTACATCCGTCTCATAAGTTCTTGGACCATCACATGTGAAACGCCTAAATTAAAGAAGCCATTTGTACATGTAACTCTTGGACTTGCAGTTCTTTATTTCATTAAATAATCCACAATGCACCCGTAGTGGCCCCAAAAAGACATTGCAACATGTGTAAAGTTTGCAAACATTGACGCTCCATTAAGCAGGACTTTCATTCTCAGAAATAGTCTGAAATGCCTCTGGGGGACAGGGTCAAGGATGTGAGAGCTGGGCGAAGATGTGTGAGCATGGCTGGTGTGATTGTGTGTGTGAATGCAGGGCTAGGGTAAGATGTGTGTGTGTGTGTGTGGGGGGGGGGGGGTTCAAGCAGGAAAGGTGTGTCTGTATAAGCAGTGCTTGGGTTAGGGGTGTGTGTGTGTGCGCGTGTATATGTGGGCAGGGCTGGGGTAAACTGTGCGTGTGTTTGATCAGAGCTAGGGAGAGGTGTGTTTGGGTGTGAGAGAGAGAGAAGGGGCTGGGGTAAGGTCTAAGCAAGGCTTGGGTAAAGTAGGTGTGTGTGTGTGTGTGTGTGTGTGTGCAGTTTTCATTGGAATCCAAAAGCACCACAGAATTCGATGGGAAATATTGATTTTACATCGTGTAAAGTTGCATTTATAATCGACTTTTGCACAATGTCTCACATATATTCAATTGTTGATCTTAATCTTCTACAGCATCCTTGGAAGTCAAATTAAATAAAATGCTTTTTTTGCATGAGTAATCTTTTGCATGAGTTTCCTTGTTACTTTAACTTATACGACGCTTGTTGCGTCGGTCTATCCATCCACAAATCCTTATTAATCAGTAGTATCTCCACACTACCACTAGGGGGCACTGTTGTAGTAGAGTTTTTACAAGCGCTTACTAGTCAACCCTTGAAGCCCAGAACCACAGAATCTAGAGTACCTACAAGGCTGGGAACGTCCGTGGTAGGTACTCCAGGATTACAAATCGTTGGTGAGCTTTTGTGCCACGCTTGCACGGTTGTACAAATTGGCATACGACTGCGCATTCCAACAATATCTAACCAGCTTGCAAAAAATGTGCATGTGCAAGTCCTAAACTGGAAGCAGGCTATAATGC
This sequence comes from Gadus macrocephalus, assembly GCF_031168955.1. Lineage (NCBI taxonomy): Eukaryota > Metazoa > Chordata > Actinopteri > Gadiformes > Gadidae > Gadus > Gadus macrocephalus. The sequence goes on along the minus strand of NC_082402.1, from coordinate 9,757,639 downwards.
ACAGTAATATACGCTGTTATCAAAATGATCATGTTTAGTACACCCCCGCAACCCCGTGTTTTATTCACCGCAACTATATCTCCTAGTGATGAATGTCTCCGTTTTACCGTGACTATGCTGGCAGGCTTGGCAGCCATCTGGATTTAACCAGCATGGCCCAACAGTAGCTGATGGGTGTTTTTCCTTAACGAGCCGCCCTCGCGGCGACCCATGGCCGTTAACAAGCATTTGTGGCAGACGCGATCTCGTGCACTGATGAGTTCCCCTCCCTAGCAAGCACGACTAACACGATGTTAGCATAGCCAGGATAGCAATCCCCCCGCCAACCAGTAGCTTCTCCGAAGATAATTTAGAGGAGATTGGCCTACACTCTGTTGTTAAAAAGGTACTGCATTGTTGTTAAAGTATTGTTGAGAAGTCACTCCTCTGTTTACTAGGGGTGTAACGGTACACTGAAGTCAGGGTTCGGTTCATACCTCGGTTCAGACATCACGGCTCTGTACGAGTTCGGTACAATGAAGGGAAAAGAAAAAAATAATTCAGAAGGCAATTCTTTTTTATTGTCGCAGGTTGTACCACCTAGTATCATCGTGGGTCGCAGAATTCGGTGTAACACCGGTGTAAGTGCCATATTGGCTCGGCTACCAGATCGGCTCGGGGTCCGTCGTCTGCTGATTACGTTACACAATATCATTGGCTGTACGCTTGAATGGGCGTAGGCTACATTGTGATTGGCTGCTAAGGGACAGTTGTGATTGGCTGTTTTGTGCTGTAGCTCTGGCTGTCGTCATAGCAACCACAGCGAGCACATGTGTGAGCGTGAGTAGGTCCGTCTATTTTCTATTTTTTCAAAGTAGCCAAATCAGGCTGAAAATGTGCCCAATCTGGCAACACGGACGGCTTATCTTAACAGCCAAGATGATTCCGAGGGATGTTTTGTTTTTAGAAGAAAACTATCCATACAGATAGGTTGGGAATGGTCTGTGTTCAAAATGAAAGATCATTACAGGCTCTTTAATTTAAGCCATAAAAGACCTTATTGCTGTAGATAGCGTATTGTGTGACGTAATCAGCAGACGACGGACCCTGAGCCGATCTGGTAGCCGAGCCGATATGGTACTTACAACGGCACCCTTTCAGGCGTCTCAGTCGTCCCTGAAGATCACGCATCTAACATTAATTTGTTATTACATTAACTAATTCGCACGCCAGTTTTATTTAATTGTATACGTGTATTCTCCGTGTAAATCCATGCACCGAACCATGACGTCCGTACCGCTTCGGTTCAATACGAATACATGCATCTTTACACCCCTACTGTTTACCCTGCCACCCATGGAACGAACAGTTTGAGGACATTGTGTTCTTTGTTGCTTCCTTGTCACTGTGTTGTTTAGGACATGGTGGACCCCACTGATTTTATGTATGGTTGATGGTTGTTTTGAAGTGATGGATGCAAAAAAACCTCTGTTGCTGATCCGTGTTATTTGTTCTCCAGGGGATCCCTGTTCTGAATGTAGACTTCCTTCCAACAGATGGATTGACCCAGTGCTCATAAATATTGGTTTGACCTTGCTTGAAGACAGGATGTCGTGGAAAAAAAGCAATTTCTCTTGTGCTGTCAGTCCAATTGCTCTGTATAGGATTTACACCAAAGCACATTTTGACCCATCGGATATTTAAGCAGCGATTACCATTTGACATTTTCCATGGTATTTAAACTTTGACTATAAACTTTATAATTAAAGAGAACAAAGATATTCTAATGAATACATTTTGGGTCAGAGAGCTTTCAACAATTTCTTCGTTGGTCATTCAAACATTACCATCTCCTCTGAAAAACATTGGCACTACTATTCAGAACTTCAAATTAACTTTTTAAGAAATATATTGGGTGACCGCTTACATGTCAAAGACACGTGAAAGACGCATAGTCAGGCAAGGTTGAAAGACTGTTATGGCAATTGTGTGTGGTTAACACATTTTACCAAAGTTAAAATAACATAACTAACAATGTAGCCTACTTTGTGATACCCTATATTCCTTGGATGTATTGGATATATGTTAATAGGATGTTTCTTATGAAAATCATTGTGTGCCAATTATTAATTATTATATATAAGTGTTCTTAGTTAGTTAACGTAATGTGAGAGTTATTGTTAGTTAGTCTTTTTGACCACACACAGACAAAAGTCTATGGCTCACCAGATCCCACCGGGGGTGCAGCTGACAGCGCTGTTATGAAGTCTAGGCCTTTGCCTCACATTGTCGGAGCTATGTTGACATCAAAGAACTATGGCTGCCATCGATTTGGCTACATGTGACGCTTCGGTTACACCGTTTAGAGACGTTGGAAGTCCCTCTCAGCTTCCTTTAAAGCGGTGCAACTTCAAGTTAAAGTAGAGGGAATTAGCAGCGATCTTGTCGTACCAGGTTATAAATACTAAAGTAGTTTCTACTAAAATGGGGATGCTACATAAACAAAACAAAAACGGGGTGACTATTGAGATGCTGGTTGGTTAATGCATCCTGTAACCGGGTTCAACCTAAAGCTATTTATATGGTTAAGTGAAGCAGTAATTGTGAGTCTACCTTCCTTATGAATTATGTTAAACCATAATAGCAAATGTATTAGTGAATTAACTAATGACGGCCGTTCTTGTGCCCAACAACTTTTAAGTCAGTGATCAGCTCCTGCAATTGGCAAATTTCAAGTTGATCGGCCGTGTACCGATCACGTGCTTACGACGCACATCGGCCGATAACGATCGGTGGCCGAACAATCGGTGCATCACTACTAGAAACCAACCGCTACCACCGTTTCGAAGACTTGTCTTATTGAGTGACCAAGTCTCCTGCTGTCACTGAAGGTGTAACATTTCTATGATGGCAGCATGGAGAGCCATTTCCATATAGACCACCGGTGCACAGTGGGGTAGCGCGTCCTAGGGGAAGGGTACGCATCATGAGGGTGTGAGCGTGGACCCTTTAATAGGTCTATGTTCTGCGGCGCCACCGCTGAAACAATCAAACGGCCATATATCATAAGAGAGCGTGTCCACGCCCCCGGCAGCCTGGACTCAACATGCAAGGGACTCCTCGGCCCAGTTAGTTTCGGGATTCATTTGACTGATATTAAATGTTCCCGGAAGTTATGGCTGTCAAATAAATCACAAGCACTGTGGACGAGATCAGCACTTTCGTGGCCTTATTACATATGGAGAGGAGCGCAATTAAATCCAAGACGCAGACGACGGCTGATTTATGAACACGTCTCTCGCTGAGAGGGTCTTAGAAAGGTGATCGGTTGAAGGCGTGCCCTCAGGTAATTTATTAGATTCCCAAGTTGGCCATTTTCCTTTGTCCCCCTTAGAACCACTTGTGCTGACAAGATTTATTCAAATAATCCCGACATTATGCTGTGGGCCTAGCAATGAGGCTCAAACCACACTGAGCCAATGCACGACCCATCTCAGTGGTGCACTGTGAGTCAAAGGAAAGCATTCTTATTGGTACTAATCTGTAATACTGTGTACCTCCTTTTACGTTTATGTATTTTTTATGTTCTATCTAGTCAACTTTGAAACTTTCTGTATCTAAAATACTACAACTTAACAAAGTGAGATACATCCTCACTTGAGCGAGCAATCTACACAGAACGCTCTATAATTCAACTGAAAGTGCGAGCACATGGTCGATACTTTGTGTCCAGATTTCACAAGCATATGGTACGGCGGCATCTCTAAAGCTGCACAATTTCAAACTAACTTGAATAGCTAGAAGGCTGCTGTGCCTGCCAGTGAAGTAGGTCTCCAGCCGACACAGGGGCATCACAAGCGGATGGCTTAATGGCTGCGCTTTAGCCACGCTTGGGTGGAGAATCGGGGCGTTCTTATGCACCATATCACTAGGGTACACATCATCTGAGTGCCACTTGAAGGTTGTGCATGACAACCTGGCAACTCTTATTTATTCCTGAAGCCATTATAGCCTGTTATGTATAATAACCATGACGGGGTGTTCCTTTAATGGAAAATATGCTCACCACCACGGTACAAAGTTCTGTTTAATAACAGGACGCCCCAGAGTGGTTTATTTTGCTTATACCACAGTTACCAACAATGATTGCATTTTAGTTACTTTCATAGATAATATTCTTAGGTTCCATCGACTTAATCCGCTGAAAGAAAGGTATCCTTCTGCTGCACTTTAACCGTGTTGTTGGTGCGCTGTCAAGGAAACACACGGTCTGTGTTCTATTTTATAGTCATGGATAAGTTAATGTTGTTAATGTTGGATGGATTTGCAATTGTTAAAAGGCAGAGGTGATTGAAAGATAATGCACACCCCTGAAAAATCATTGACCAACCAGATGCAGGTATTCAACACTTCTGTGGTATAATGCATAACAACATAACATAATATTGAAGATATAGGAAAATAATTGTATTTTTCTTTTTAGATTTTTCTTTTACCATTATTTTTTATTTTTCTGTTGTATTTAGCTGCCTCTTATTATTAATATTTTATTTTCTAATGTGTAATGTTTCGAATTTTCCTTCTGGGGTTAATTAAAAACCCCTCACCACTATCAAAAGAGGAATAACATTTTATTTTTGTGGAGGAGGTGGGGTAAGGTCCCTTGTGAACAAATATCAGATGGATACTGTTCTCCAACAAACTAAGGGGGGTCTCATAAATTAATCTCTTAATTCAACAGATGTTTCTTCTACCACTTTTGGAAAACATTGCACACAGTGCTGTAATTGGACTGTCTGGAACATGATGACAAATATATGTAATATTATTGTGTGGAGTGAAGAAAGGAAATTGCCATTTTTATTATTTTCATTTGATTCCAATACATTGCTTTCTTTGAACGATGTATATTAAGGTATATATAATATTTTCAGGGTAATTTTCCCCCAAATAGTTCAAAGCAAGCAATGTATATTGGAATCAAATTTATAAAAATGCTAATTATTTTTCATAATATATTCTAATAGCAATGCTAATTCTGTTGAATATATATATATATATATATATATATATATATATATATATATATATATATATATACATGTGTGTGAGTCTGTGTGTGCTTGTTGTATTCTATATTACATGACAGTGCTGCAATCCGCCAAATTTCTGTGACCACATTTCTGTGAATTAAATGCTATAATTTGTTCCATCCCTCTTCCAGCCTCTTGTAACAAGCAGTATTTTACATTCATGCCTTTTTAAATATTCTGAAGATCTAATGAAATGGCAGCCATTTGAAGAAATCCTTAAATGAGCGTACTTCCTCCAAAAGTCCTGCATTTGCCCATTCTCTTTGAAGGGAACTCCTTGGTGAGCATCCCTTAATGCTCTGTCACTTCTCCCTTTTAGAGTTGCAGTTAAGAAAATGCCACTTACTGCCACCTGTATTAAGGCCAGCGGTTAGCCTTTAATGTTTTAGATCAAAAAGGAAAAGTGACTTCCATCTTGAGGCTGACCTTTCTTGCTCAACATAAAAATGGGGTTAGACGTCTCCATGGAAACGCGAGACATGGCTTCGGCTTTCAGACGTTAAACGTGTGATAGACGAAGCAAGGTCGGGGTCGTTCTCAACTTCTGTTAATAGTACAAAAAGGACAGCAGCAGCGATTATGAGTACCTGCGAAAATGGGAGGACAATTTGCAGGAGCTTTATATATTTTATCTCATTGCAGAGATAAAGACGTTGCCAGCGATCATAAAAGCGCTCGCCTGCGGCTAGGATGGGAACTAAAGTCTTTGGCAGAAGCACATCCGCAGGTCCAAGCTGTCGCACACACACTAAATATTAATGCACTCTCACGCTCCTTCTCCTTTCATCTGAACGCAGAAGGGCAATGAAGTTGATTTGTATTATTATTTAGAAGAGCTGTATTGGACTGACACTCCAAAATCAGGGACCCCATTCTGCTTGGGGGAGGGGGTGGGGGGACTCCTCAGATCTCTACTCTGGCTTTCTTTCTGATAGCAAGATGGAACAAAAAACGTTTGATCTTTTCACTTTTTATTTTCTTGATGCTTTTAATTCACATCACGGTCCTCAAACAAGTAAATAACGACATAATAGTAATAATAATAATAACAACAATCATAATAATATTCAACAGAATCACACCCGACCAAAAAACTATTCCCCGTCCATAGGTTATTGTGTTTATTTAGTTTAGTTTTTTTGTCATAATTTTTAGCAATCTCTACTTTTGAACTCACGCATTCTTCAAACGTCAAGGTTCATGATACAGAGGTACAGTAAATGGTGAACAGAAAATAATACCACAGTAGTACCCTTTTCTGAATACGTTGTCCTTCCTCACTTCAGTTTCATGTTTTGTTTCATTTGCAATTTTACCACATACATCTGTCATACATCTTGTCAAAAAAATATCTTGACATGACCACTTTTTTTTAATGTATTTTTTGACACAGAGACACACGCAAGGTCCACACTCAAGGTCACAAAGAGCAGAAAGGGGAGATGTTATAGTGCTGACCTACCCTGCTTTTAGGAGACATTTGGTCGTAAAGTGCCACACTGACACAGGCAGCCTGCTCCAGATATTTCCCATCCGAGCAGCACTAAATTCAGGATGAACTGCATTCTTCTGCTCCCCAGTTTCAACTTACTGATAACCAGTCAGCATCCAACCACACACACACACACACACAAACACACACACACACACACACACACACATACACACACACAGGCTCACACGTACACACCCACGCATACAGAGACACATGCACACACACAAGCACACCCACGCACACAGACACAAACACACCCATGCAAACACTCACACACCCAGACACAGAGACACAAACACAGCCACCCACACACACACTTTTCAGACCCCTCTTATCGCTCCTTGTACATCCTCCTCCCGCTTCCTCTCCACCTTTAGTGCTACATGCCAAGTGGGATGTCCGTACAGGAGGGACTTCAGAGAAAATGCCACAGCCACACATCCAATGTCAAAAAGGTGACCTTTTAAAAAATACATCATATTCTACAGGGGCAATTGAATGTCCGGTTCACACAACAAAAATGTCACCCAGCTGCACTATATCGAGATTGTCTCTTAATATATATATCGTTTTTTTTTGTATAATATTTAAAACAGTTGAAACATTTAAAAACACAGTACCACAATAAAAAAAAAAGTTTTTGTTTTATTTTTTCGCTTTTTCTTTTCTCAAATGTCCCATCCTCTGTGTCAGATTGAAGGTTAGGCTCGCGGTCGAACAGGCAGGGGCTGAAAATCTCCCGGACACTTTAACAACATCAGTTCACGTGGCTCTGGCAAGAGTCGACTATCATCCTGTCACGCGGCTGATTTCTTTGTTTGCCCTCCGGTGGCCTTCCCTCACCTGCTCCAAACACAAGCCGTCCGCCCCCTGTGAAACCTCATGAACCGCATGTCTTTTGGAGCCGCCTCCAAAGGGCCAATTGGGTGGCGGTGCCCGGTCATGTGTCGATGACCTCCTGTGCCGGCGGCGAGGGCTCGTGCGGCAGGCTGGTGGCGTTGGGCAGTGGCTGCGGGTGGCCCACCGAGTTCTGCTGCAGCTCCAGCGCCATGGCGTTCTGCGGGTGCGGGAACTCCTTCACCTGCTTGCGGTACTCCAGGAAGGTGGAGGCCTTGGTGGCGATGGCCACCACGTTCTTGCCCACGAAGATGGTGGACACGCGGCTGTCCTGGAAGAGCACCATGTTGACGCCGCGGATGAGGATGGTCACCACGTTGATGGTGACCAGGCTGAGCACCGGGTACAGCATCATCTTCTGGGGCGACACGTGCTCCCCCTGCATGCTGATCTCGCTGAGCGACACGCACGGCAGGATGAGCAGCAGGATGTAGCAGTAGAAGAACATCAGGCCCTCGGCCCAGATGGGCAGGCCCGTCCGCTGGGGCTCCCACAGGTTGGCCTGGATGTCCAGCAGGTCCAGCAGGTCCAGCGCCACCCAGAACAGGCGGCCGCGCATGTCCTCCTTCTTGCGGAAAGTCCTGACGTACTCCATGCTGTCCAGGGCCACCAGCACCAGGTAGAGCCCCGGCACGCACACCGACAGCAGCAACGTCAGAGCCTTGCGGGCCACCGTCTCCAGACTTTTGCGGTCGGCCTTGCAATTCTGGAAGACAAAGTAGAGCTTGATCTCCAGCACGAAGATGTAGAGGAACCAGAGGATCATGGCGTAGCCGCGGCGGGCCGTGCGCACCTCGGCACCCACCCACACGGCCACGTAGCGCAGCACGATGAGGAAGCACACGTCCCCCACCAGCACGATGATGCACACGCCGATCTTGCGCGGGCCCTGGTTCTGCTCCACCAGGTAGGCGTCCATGAAGGCCATGCTGGTCATGATGACGATGGTGGTCAGGCACACGTGGCGTTTGTCCGGGGGCGGCAACACCATGGCGCCCGCTTGCCTCCTGCTCTCAGTTTGCGGCTTTTCTGAATAAAAAAAACCCAAAGAAACCGAGGAAAAGACAGTTGATCCGGAATAGAGCCCGGACCTGGGGGGGGGGGGGGGGGGGGGAGCAGACGTCTCTCCTAGCGACGCCCCGTTGTTAGCACTACTGCACTAATAGAACCATACCCTTTCGTTTTTTGTACAAAGCAGCTTTGCACCGTGGCAGACAAGTCTGCAGAGCAGGGTATTTAAAGCCCAGAAGAAGGCCAGAACTGGGGTGTGTTTGCGTCTGTGTGTGTGTGTGTGTGTGTGTGTGTCTGTGTGTGTGTGTGTGTGTGTGTCTGTGTGTGTGTGTGTGTGTGTGTGTGTGTGTGTGTGTGTGTGTGTGTGTGTGTGTGTGTGTGTGTGGATCTGGAAAGGAGGAGATCGCTGCTGGCTGCCGATGCTTCTCTGGGCGAGAGGAAAGCGGGAACGTCACCTCGTTACTCGGCGCACTTCCATCGATCCAAGCGGATCCCTGAGCAGCAGCAGCTCGCGGCTGACATGGCTACAGCAGACGCCTCATGGCTCGCGCTCGGCCGCCGTCCACACGCTCCAGGAGAGACGGGGCAGGTAGCGGTGCGCTGGGCCGTCGAAGGTGCGATGCATTGGCGTTTGGTTGACGGCGTCTCGTGTAGTGTCGAGCAGTGTGTGTCCCGAGTGCACAGGAATCAATCCGTGCTGGATACAGTGACGCAGTGTGTGTGGATGCAGTGGATGTGAACGGGGGGTTGAGAGAGGAGGTGGAGGAGTCTGCGCAGGCCGGTTGCCCCAGCGCCCCATAAATCACTGAGACAGCGGGGTCAACGGCCCATGAGGCCTTGCGTCCGGCGTCGGCTTCCCCGGGGAGAGGCTCTCACTCTGGGCTGAAGATCCATCCTCTCCCCCCTCCTCCTCTTCCTGGTCCTTGCCACGTGCCAGCCACTCAGCGGCCTGGGAGGGGAGAAATTATGAAGAGAGGGACGGAGGAGTGGGGGAGGGGGTAATGGGGGGGGGGGGGAAAGAGAAACGGAACTGTCAGCACTACTGAGCTATATAACACAGGTTTCATGACCAGTAGACCTCAGGGGAACACAGCCCCTTGTGTTAGTGTGTGTGTGTGTGTGTGTGTGTGTGTGTGTGTGTGTGTGTGTGTGTGTGTGTGTGTGTGTGTGTGTGTGTGTGTGTGTGTGTGGTGAGTGCCTTGTTTCGTTGCCAATAAAATAGGAAATGTTGCTGTCATACACAATGGTTTCAGTTTTGCATGCTTAATTGATCGAGCACTTCCTTGAGGTTTAAGATAAATAGACTGAATTATCATCCTGAATGTGCTTAATTATCTGTTTTATAAGTATTTAAAGCTACAGTAGGCAATTCTAAGAAAGGGTTTGATATTGATTTTCGAAGGTGTCAAACTGAAAGAAATCTGCACTTCAGGCCTTCCTCCGAAGTCTAAAAACAATATAATAATAATCACAATACAATAATAATAATAAAAAAAAAACAATTATAACAAAACACATGACTAGCTCGCTGGCTTTACCAACAGCTCTGAGTCCTAGCCTTGTGGTACACTCCGCTCATGTGCAACGAGCGCATGAGCGAACTGTGTGCAGGTGGCCGGGCAGGTAGGCTGACAGACAGGCCATCCAATCATTTCATTCAGGCCAAATGAAATGATTGGACAGGCTTAGTAAAGGCCTGCAAAGGCTGCAGAGTGTTTTCTTCTTTTGTCTGAGCATTTGATTTACTGATTGCTTCTTTTTAGACGCTTTCGTTCAGTGTTTTCCCCTAGGAGCGTCTTAAGCGAAGAAATATTCGAAGATACACCAAACATAGTTGAAGCAATTTTGGTAAAATGTTGCACTTTAGTTTCAAACGCCATGTCATTTGTTCAGGTCAAAACAGATGGCTGAATTCATAGCGCCATTTAAACGTGTGCACCAAGATATTTAACCTTCCATTAAATAAACTGTCTGTTTAAGGAGTGCCTAATTACAAACAAATTAACCTGAAGAAGCGGCACCGTCTCAAACTTTGCACATTGCAATCGCCCGTTCTGATTGGCTTCCTGGAACCGTGGCAGGTGATGTCACTTGCCAGATAATTACATGGCGGGAGACCCCGGTGGGGTGCTGGTGTTTTTCTGCACTTCAAGAGTTGAGCGATGCTTCAAGGAGTTTTGACCTAGTTAGTATTCCTGGAGGCGGCCGCCTGTGAGCCTCCGGTGCCGGTGTAGAGGGAGGTACGTGCATGTGTGTACACCGTAATGCGCTGGGGTTCATCCCCAGTCAGCTCCCCGCATTTAGAGCACTCGGTATCGCCAGCAGGGGGCCCACCATTGTACAGTACAGTCTCATCAATAAGTAACACTCATCGTCCAAATGTTAGCATCTGGCGGCGGCGGCGGCGGGATCCGCTAATGGAGCAGAAAACGCTTCCTTTAACCGTAGCCCGGTTAAAGGAAGCGTCTCTCTCTCTCTCTCTCTCTCTCTGTCTCTGTCTCTGTCTCTGTGTGTGTGTGTGTGTGTGTGTGTGTGTGTGTGTGTGTGTGTGTGTGTGTGTGTGTGTGTGTGTGTGTGTGTGTGTGTGTGTGTGTGTGTGTGTGTGTGTGTGTCCCTTGACAGCCCCTGCCACTTTCGCCGGCGTGTCCCCCATATTGTTTCGTCTTGTATAATGCACCGTTGCTTTACACTGTTTGCCCCTGTCATGTCCTGGGCTGCTGTTTTGGTCCGCTTCACCGGGCTCGTTCGTGCGGCGCTGAGATAGTGACAGTTGCGCGGCAGATCAGTAAAACCAATTGCACATCGAGAGCACGGCAGAGCTTCGCCAGCTGAACACGGCTTTTCTCTTAATTGAGATAGGAACGTTGACCGGCCGATAGAGCGACATCGGTCACATGGAGGCACATAGGCTACTGCAGGACATTGCTATTCCTGCCGAGATGGCGTGCGTGTATTCAATTAACAAAAAGGCACATTCCATCAAGATTTTTTAACGACCCTGTTCGCAATTATGTAGCGCTGGAAGGCAGAGGGGGAGTTCAGATATGCTGGAATGTACCCAGAACCTGTGCCACACACACACACACACACACACACACACACACACACACACACACACACACACACACACACACACACACACACACACACACACACACACACACACCATTACATTGCTGCCAGAGCATCTCAACATTGCTTCTTAGAATTCATGTGGGTAATATTGGTTTTTGGCGTATTATTTACTCAAAGGCGCGAGCAGATGACAACAAAAGCCTTTCTCTGAGCACGCCGTGGGAAGGCTGAGCCCACCCATGCACAGCAGCTCTCCGTGGGCTTGGGCTTTGTAAATACTCTGCCCTCTTCTTCATCTTCATCATTCCTGCTCCCCTAACAAAATGTTTTTCAAAGTAAAGCCCTGTGAGTGGTGGCAAAATGTGATCCATTTCCTTTCAAAAAAACATTTCATGCTATTTAATGGCAAGAGGACAGAGTTATGTAAACGGTTATGTAATGTAGCCAACCAGATGTTAAAGCGACCGTTTCACACTCCCGGATGACCGCCTTGATGAAGCATGCTCTGATTGATTATAATATGTGGACTCGGAAGATATGAGACATTTCTAAATAAATACACGCAGTGTAGTTCACACGCTGTTCCTAGGATCGGTAATCCTATTTATTTGACACAAAACAGAGCCCACGTTGTGATTTCGGTCCCCGAAGATGTGACTTGAATGCATGATAGGTTGCATATTATGTCATACGCACATCAGTCAGTACAATAACAATAATTTAATTAATTTAAATGCAAAGTAAAATGTATAAATGAATGTCTAGCAAGCATATAAAGGGCACGTTGAATCCCCTGTTGCCAGGAGGGACTGTGAGTGTGTGGTTCTATTGAATGCGTCCAATCTTATACAACACATGAAGAACTTGGAAGATAGGACCAAAATGGCACTCCCCACTCAATGGCTGCCTGTCACACCCGAATCCTCTTTTTCTCTCTCTTTTGTGAAAAACGAACTATTGGCGCGGGGCTCGTTTGTAATCCCATGGCGAGGATTTGAATGTTTAAAAGCTATTATGCAGAACAGGGCCTAAGTAAGAGATTAAATTCATAAGATGGTGATTAATTGACTGATTAACAGGAATGACGTGGATCATTAACGAGCGGAAAGCAAGAGCAGGCCCATGTCTACATCACATTGTCGTTAAAGCGCCAGGCATTAGCAGAGAAAGAATATCATGTCCCCCCCTCTCCAGTCCATATGATGGCTGTCTTTCATTTGGCTCACCTGTTACCTCATTCCTTATTCCCTACATAGTGGACACTATGTATAACACTATTTAGTTAGGGAATAAGAACATTGGGAATTGGGACACTAATTAAGTGCTGGAAAATCGATCGGCGTGACAACCTCTTTTGGTGGCGTAAACAAGTCCAAACTTGTTACATGTCACCCTGTGACAGCTCATTTTCTTAATGCACCTGAACCTGCGGGTACGGACCATCTCTTTTGGATGAAAAATATTAATAAAACAAGCTAGGAGATTTAATGAGGAGATAAGTGTGAATCAGTCGTACACTTCTTTTATTGTGCATTATGGGTATGGCCGCAGACAAAAAAGCGAGGCAAATTGGTTTACTCACATTTCTGACAGCATTGGAAAATGGCAACACCCCAATTAGTGCACTATATGGGACCATAAGTGGGCCGATTTCAAGCCTGACAATGTCCTCCACTGCACAGCGTAAGTTCCCACAATGCCTTGGCGAACCTGACTCAAACAATGTGAAACCGGATCTGCTGAACTGGTGAACTTTGGCGCATGAAATGAGATATCATTCCTCACCCTAATCAGCTCTGTCACGTTCTTTGTTTGAAAATTGTTCTTGTCTGCATAATCAAGCCCAGACCAACGCACAAAAGTCTATTTTCCATATCACTAGTATTTAGCATTTTTAATGTATGACCCCAGGCTGTATAGATTAGCTCTGGGTCACGCCATTGAATCACGATGAAGCTGGGAAGATATGTGGGCCGGAATGCTCTTTTATGTCGGAAAGACACAGTCAATGGATTCTGTCCTCCCTCTGCGTCTGTGTTCTCTGTGTTCGGCACTCTTTGTAATATCCTTTTTTAATTGCACGACACCAATCCATGGGGGAGCAACCGGTTCTGGGGTAAACACTTTCAAACAAAGTCAGGGAACCTTCCAGAAAATTAGACCCGAATGGACAGAAATCCGTCTCTTTCTGCAATCTCTAAACACATATGTTTCGGGGGGGAAAATACGATGTTTAAATTGATCTTTTTGATCGCTTTTATGTTCAGAGCAACAAGATGGCTTGGCGCTTTGGCTAATATCTTTTTAAACAACAATTGCTAGTTTATGTGGCAGCTGCCAGATACTTCTGAGAAGAAATCTCTGCCGACTTATGGCTTCATGAGGATGTTGGAGGTAAGAACATCAAAAACCTGTATTTTATGCTTGCTTTATTCTTAAGGTCGTTACTTGGCAGCAGTATCCATGGTGTGTCACTAGCCCTAAGCCCTTTTCTTTATTTAGGAGGCAGAAAGTGTCAGTGATTTAGTGACATGTTCTTTTGTCATCTTCCATTACACATCAAATAAAGGTGAGATGATATTGAAGAGGGAGGATGCTTGAATAATGAAATCTTCTCACACTTCCTCCCTTTCTCTAATGTCTTCACATCATGACCTGTTTAGTTACGTGTACATTTCATTCTTAACTTATTTAATGGTTACTGCCGGTCTAGAATGGACTGTGGAACAACCCTCACGCATCGATTAAGTCAGGCAGTAAAGACAAACATGTGTCCTAGGGGCTGACGTGTGGTTACTGCTGGCGTGGCTGTTCTGCGTCTCTCTCTAGTGATCTCATCACTGTGTGGAGAATAGGATTTGGAAAGGCATCAGTGGTGGTTGAAACACATCTTTTTTGGTTATGCCAACTGCAGGGAGTTTAGATGTTTATCGAAAAACATTCTTTTAGACCAGCGTGCTCTTTACATCACTATTTTCCTCCAAATGCAAAAAAACAAAAACAGAGAAATAAAATAGCGACTCCTGTGACAATCTTATGTCGGCTACAGTTACAGGCAAAGGACTGAAGCTGACAAACCCACCAAAGTGCTACTGGTTTAAGGCCGAAGGTCATTATCGAGCACATTAACCATTTAATAAATGTGTATGATTAACAAAGGAGACCCACATGATAAATTGTGTATGGTTGTTTTATATTTCAGTCTTTTTTATTCAAGATCTAAAAGATATAGATAAATAGGCTGTGCATTTCACCCTCTATCCAATACGAAGGCAAGTGTGAGCAGGTAAACAAGCAAGGCGATAGCTCATAAAACTGAAAGAACTGAAAGAATGGTGCTGCCTGAAACAATATACTGAAGAAGAAAAGGGGTTATAGACGGAATAACATGCTTATGCATGGGTCACTGAAACATTGCCCTCTGCCAGGGACTCCCTTCAAAGAAATTAATAAAATGGGGTACGTTTCTCTGAATGATTCTCCTCCCGTTATCACCCTTGTAGTAGCCAGCTGGATGTTTTGAAGGAACTCAGACAACCCCACTTTGAGGTCGAGGGCAAAATGCGAGGCGGCTTTTGAGCCGAATTCTTTTCATTTTCATTTGATTTTTGAAGTTCAACCGCAGCGTGTTTCAAAGCGATGTGTTCCGTCACAGAGCTGCCAGACAGACCATGTTTACTGTGGCGGCATCCGGAAGAAACTCATCACAGCTATGCTGTGTTATCCACTGAGATTTCACACAGTCGGCCCAAGAAGTTCAGCTTATGGGGGGAGGGGGATGTGAGGGAGGCTACAGAGGGGAGATGACAGTGGTTAAAAATAGTGCTTAGCATTGTATAGCGCCTTATCCTAGCTATCTTTTTCGTATACGGGGAATGGGTTAACCTAGCTATTGTAATTTCTTGGCAAATGTTAGTGCTTGGCACTTGTTTCTATGAACATCCTTACTGTACCGACAATAATTCATTGTTTCTCTTTCTTCTGACAAAGGTACTTATTGTAAGTCGCTTTGGATAAAAGCCTCTGCTCAATCACATACATTTAAATGTAATGGTGGCTCAAAGTGTGTGTGTGTGTGTGTGTGTGTGTGTGTGGGGGGGTAATAGTATGATAGTGGAGGAGGGTAAGGGAAGAGGGGTGTTATGGGGGTAAGGCCGGCAGTGGATACAGGAGGGGTTTGGATTAGAGTCGTGGTTACGGTAGTGGTGGTGGTGGTGGTGGGCGTCTGGTCTGAGACGGCGGAGTGAAGTGGTCCGGGGGTGATTGAGATGATAGCGGTAACGAGGTGCGGTGGGAGATTGGGGTGACGGTGGGGGAGGCTACGGGGTCTTATCTCGCGTCGGACAGAGACATTCTTCCGCTCCATTGTAGCAGCGGCCTGGCCCAGGCCACAGAGCGGGCAGCTGCGCTTTACGATTGTTATTTTTCATTATATTAGTGGATGATTTCCGTCCGTGTTCTCGCGGACGGCCCGCGGGGGTCCGGCTGGGCCGTGGCCTCCTCTCCGTCAGAGCGCTGCACGCCAGGTGGTCTCGATTAGAGGCAGAATGGAGAGCTTATGGTGAGTTGGCGGCCGGCCATCACCATCATCCCAGCAGGTGGTCCCCCTGACCATAATGTCCTTTGTGTCGTTGTGTTGTTGTTGTAGTACATTCCAGGCTGTTTTTTTTTTTCATCAGGGCAAGTGCATCCAATCCAGTCCATCCTACATGAAGGTCCAGATAGGGACCTTCATGTAGAAGACCTATGATCTCTCTCTCTCTCTCTCTCTCTCTCCCTCTCGCTCTCTCACTCTCTCGCTCTCTCGCTCTCTCGCTCTCTCGCTCTCTCTCGCTCTCTCTCGCTCTCTCTCTCACTGGCATGTGATTCCCAACCCCTCTTATAAGCCAGCCAACGGTGGGGTCGTGGTGACAAGGATTGGCAATACTCGCTGCTGTTGTCTCCATCGCCGTCATCCATCACAGACTGTTTAGTTGACAAGTCACCAACAACCTCCCACTGCACGTTATTCTCCTGGGGGGGGGGAACCCTGGGTTTATGAGCTGTGGGCGGACAGGTTGTATTCTCTAGACACACTTAGAATGAAATAAAATTTAAACGGAGAGGTGAAGGCTGCTTTGAACAAGCAGGCCGACATTTGTAAAGATGTACATCAATGTGATGTCTGCCAATGTTCTTTTTACCTCCATTGATTATGTAGGGGTGTGTGTGTGTGTGTGTGTGTGTGTGTGTGTGTGTGTGTGTGTGTGTGTGTGTGTGTGTGTGTGTGTGTGTGTGTGTGTGTGTGTGTGTGTGTGTGTGTGTGTGTGTGTGTGGGCCTGCCACCTGTGGGGTTCGGAGGGGGGGGAGGTTCCGGTTAACCGATTCCCATGCTATTCCAAGCCACTTCAAACGCACACAAAAAAGCTCAAATGCACAGAGAGCTAAGTGTTCGCTGTTCCTGCAGGTCCCGTTCTCCTCCTCCGCTCTTAAATCATTGCAGGCGTTATCTCTGCATAATTTGCTCGTAATTGCTCATGAAGCCGCGGCAGGTTCGGAATACTGAACAGGGGGTTTGAAGACTAAAGAAGGGAGAAACCAACGGTGTGGAGGAGGGGTTCTTTGCAGGGAGTGTGGCAGTGCTCATTTTATCCTTCATTATGGTTGATTAAGGCTCATCCATTTCAAGTCGACTCCATCCCCGTCGACACCTCAGCCTCCCGTGTGATTAGCAAGCGGAGCTATCTCTCCGCGCCGCCTGACCTGCATGACCCTGATCCGCCCCCCCCCCCCCCCCCCCCCCCCCACAGCTTCCCCTGCGGCTGAGGGTAGGCGTTGATCAAACGGTTGCTCTGAAACAATCACATGCACAGGAGGGTAAGGGGTTGAAGAACGTGCAGCCACGCGCTTCCAGAGAGGTGAAGGGTGGGGGGGGGGGGGGGGGGGGGGGGGGGGGGGCTTATGCTGTGAGTTCTGCCCTCAGGGGCCACACTGGCAGCTTCAGCCCCCGAGGCTGACGGAGGAGGGAGCGCTTCCCCATGATTGACAGATATCTATCTTATCCCCCACCACCACCCCCCCTCCCTCCGTCCCCTTTCCCTCTCTCTGGTGCCGACTGTCAGACCAGGCTGTAGCAGCGGCACGTCAATCACAGAGGATCTGTAGCTAACGCACGCGCCGCCGGGGATGGGATGAGAGAGGTGCCGCGCTACACTGAGTCTTCATCAGGTGGACGACGAAGAGCAGCAGCTCCATTCACCAACACCCCCCCCCCCCCCCCTCTGAGATCACCTGCACCCAGCAGCACCCACTTACCATCCTGGGGTGGTGGAGGGGTGGTGTGTGTGTCTGTGTCAAGGGGGCGATCGGGGGGGATAAATATAGACGCAGTTGTTTTGTACTCCCTGCTGCATTAGATTGTGCAGTGTTTGTTTTCCACTAGATATCTCGGAAGAGGCTCCGCCACCTCGCGATAAGCAGACTGAATAAAGTGTGATGAATGGTGGAGTTTAGGTTGGCCATGATTTAGTGTTTTTGCTTTATTTTTCCGAAGCAAATAAACTCCACAAGCTATTATTACATCTGACATTTTAATGCTCCCTAATGTCAAATTGTTCAATATCAAGCGTTTCGGTAGAGCCTTTTAGTCTCTGAGTCTCTCTGCAAGAAGCGCTTTGTTTCCGAGCAGGGGCCCCCCCAGCAGTGAAAGGGCCCCTTCACACCTGTTGGGGCCGTTGCCTTGGCTTCATCCAGGAGGTGGAACATGACCTCTGTGTGTGGAACATGACCTCTGTGTGTGGAACATGACCTCTGTGTGTGGAACATGACCTCTGTGTGTGGAACATGGCCGCTGTGTGTGGAACATGGCCGCTGTGTGTGGAACATGGCCGCTGTGTGTGGAACATGGCCGCTGTGTGTGGAACATGGCCGCTGTGTGTGGAACATGGCCGCTGTGTGTGGAACATGGCCGCTGTGTGTGGAACATGGCCGCTGTGTGTGGAACATGGCCGCTGTGTGTGGAACATGACCTCTGTGTGTGGAACATGGCCGCTGTGTGTGGAACATGGCCGCTGTGTGCCGTTTCTCTCTGTTCCAGTGGCAACAGTTTCACTCCGAGAAAGTTCTTACGTTTTAAGCCGTGTGCAAGGATAAACAGGCTCTAACACTGTCTGTGAGCAGAAACAAAGGACATATGCCGAGCGCCGGAAAACATAAACCGGCATAAAACAACATTTGTTAAGATTTAAGAGAGGGGGGAATTGGGAACGCCAGCGCTAGTATATGCTTAAGTACAGACGGTGGTTACGCAGCCACTTTACACCAGCCCTCGCTCCTACACGGTGTCCTATAGCCCTTGGCGTCCCCCAAAAGAAAAAAAAAAAGGGAGAGGGAACAACTTGTGCGTGCAGTGTTTAACCTTGTATTACCCCGGTTTGCGCAGGGGTAATCCAATGAATGAACCGGAAAAAATATTTTGCAGCATTTTTTTTTATTTCTGAACCTGGAGAGAGAGCCCGGGCCTCCAGAGGGCTGGCCTGTGCGCGTTGTCCACTAAACTTCCCCATCTTCTCCAATTTGCTGCCAGCAGAGTAGTCCCACATTGAATCCCCAAAGCCATCCTTTTTAATCTGGTTCACAGCTTTACAGGGGGATTGGTAGAGGTTTTTTAACCCATTTCCCAGGGACTGTCCAGCAACGACGCAACACTACCGCAACTCCTGCAGGAGCGCAGAACGTGAAACACCTTTTCAAGCACTGGTGCCTTGCATAATTAATTTGGCCCCGGGACTCTCTTGGCCCTTATGTCGAATCATTATGAGAAATCCCTTTAATTCTTCAATTGGAAGGCCATTAAATCCCACACACACACACACACACACACACACGCGCACGCACGCACGCACGCACGCACGCACGCACGCACGCGCACGCGCCACGCATACACATAGAAACACACACATACAGTCTCACACACACCCACATATACAGTCTCACATCCACACACACCCACCAATGCCCGCACACACTCCTCTACACTAACACATCTGTAGGTCGGTATTGTAATCCATAGTATCGATTTGCCCTTGGTCAGGATGGCATACTTATGGTACAGTTTAACGTCGTCTGTGAGTCGATACACCCCCTCTGCCCCACCTCGGCTCACCCTACTACCCGCCCTTCCTCAGGCACGTTTGTCTCTGGAGGCGTACAAAGCCAGCCACATGCCCCTCGGAGGAACCCAACCCCTACCCCCCTGTTGTTACTCCACCCCCTCTCTCCGGCCCGCATCCCCTTCTCTTTCATTTCTTCTTCTTCTTTGAGGGATTAGACGACTCGGCAGACTTCAAACCCCCTTAGATGTCTGCAGAGGCATCTCAGTTCGGTTCTTCTCCACTTTTTTTTCAGGTTGATGTTACTGCTGATGCTAAAGGTAAGAAGTTTAGCAACAGAAAAAGCCCTCTGTCTAGTGTTAGTGCGGAGATCTGGGAACGAGGTCTGTTCAACCCGACGGGCGCAATTATTCGTTTTTTACTCTTTTGGTTTAATTTCTTTACTTTCTGCTTATCCACACACACACACACACACACACACACACACACACACACACACACACACACCATTTTTTTTATCGCTTAGCAGCGGTGTGTGCATGACAGATGTGCTCACAGGACAGATGTGTGCACCGGCTGCTGGACAGGGAAAGGGGGGGCTGGAGGGGGGATGTAAAGGGGGAGACTAGAGAACAAACCATCTTCATTCATTTGTCCACAGGGAGCGAGGGGAGGAGTCTGAGGGTGAAGGTTGAGCTGTGATTAGACCAAAGGCAAAGCGTAGTCGATTGAGAGAGGGTTCCCCAAGCGCCGCTAATGAGCTGTGTGCTAAAGTGCAACTGCTTCAATGCAGAGTGCGTAAGGCAGGCATAAAACAGCGGCATGAGTGTGTGGGACTGCTGACAGGTCCGAAAGGGCTTCTTTCAAACGCACCATGAAATATTTTAAAAGAATAAAAGGGTGCTATCAACAGGGGGTTGACCTATGTTAACGAATATACCAGGATTTAATTCAAGATGTTTGGAGGTGACTTTCACCAGATTTCACATTTCAAGGAGGGGGGGGGGGATTTGTGACAACTCACACCCTATCCTTTGAGTGTGAATCATATCACAATTTAACACCGCAATACTGCCCAAATCCTCCTTCCCTCCCTTCCACAAAAACACCTGTCAACACAGGCATTCAACTAATTGTGTCTCAATTCATTGTCATAATTCTTTCAATCCAATTTGTCGCTGAAATGGAAACAGACTTTATGAGTGCAAAGAGCTTCACAGTTACAGTTGTGAAATGTATGATCATACCAGCAGGGAGGAGGGATGCAAACTATTTGGGTTATGAGTTTTAACCAAGTTCATGTCTGGAGTCTCGTTGCACAGTTATTTGTCAAAGACGCTAATCCAGGAAAGATGAAAAGGTCATGCTTGTCACGAAAGTTGACGTTATATACTTCCACAGCAGCCCTGACCTTTGTGCTGTTTGTATAATGGGCATATTCCAGAATAGTCTTAAGATTCATGACATTTCTGTAATTGGGCCGTTCACTGGATGGTTGTAACTTAATCAGATTATCTTTTTTTTAACTGCTGTGTTTTCACTGACACTTAATGAAAAAATGTTAGCAAGAGAAGAGGTCTAGGGTAACATTTACTTTAAAATAGGAACTGTAAATCTTTAGCATCCTGCCTTCGGTTAATTTCCTGTGAATCAGTTTATGCAACAGACTAGGAAATGCAAGGAGATTCTGTCCTGATTAACAACCTACCAAACACTGTTCCACTTGGCACAGCTGCAACAAACCATAATGAACAAAATAGTCAATAAGACCATCAAAGTCTGGCTGATATTTTCCACAATCTTTGATTTCGCGGTTGATAATTCTGCAACAGTGTATGTTTGGAGACATCGCTTGCATAGTTGATGAGTCATCATGAGCACATCGCTCCAGTCCTTGCACCACTACATCGGCAGCCTGCCTACTTTAGAATCAAATGTTTAAATCCTGCTCTTTTATAGCCCTGCATGGTACTGCTCCAGCCTTTAGCTGGGACCTCCTCTCCCTTTACCTCCCCCGCAGCCCCCTTAGGTCCTCCTCAGGCCTACCAGACATCTAAAGCTCCTGCCTTAACACCACAGCGGGCAGGGGTTGCATCCACACTCTGGAACCATCTGCTAGCTGATATCCAACCCTGTTTCTGTTCCTGTTTTTATTGTGTCCCTTATTTTGACTGCATGTGAATTGCCTCTCTGTGCAGTTGTACTGCAACAAATCTGTACACCACTTTGGTACCAACTTTTTTTTAAGGCGCTTTAGAAATAAAGTCAACTAACCCATCAATTATGTGCGTGGCCTTTCGCAAAAAAAACACGATGTGGCCATCTTGTTCATATCCTCAATCTAGTAGGTTGGAGAAGTGTCATTGTTGATTTCAAGCTGATTGGTCGGTGAAATGCTTTAGCAGGGGCTTGATTTTAAAAAGATCATCTGCCATAGAAATTCCAGTTTTTGCACCCCTATCTATGCCTCTTCAACCAATCTTCTCCACCTTTGGTACACATCTTGTACACGGGAGCATGTATTGATACCTTTGAGTAACACAGCGGCCCTATTTGGGTAAAATCATATATATTTTGTACCTACACTTCATGGTACTTGCATCTAGCTCACCAAACACCAGCCAATAATAAAGCATTTTAGTTGTAGCCCCGCCCTCCAAGTCATTATAGCTGATCACACGCACCTGCACGGTTTCTCAACACAAACTCTCAATCACAACAAGCACATCCTGCAAGAACTACTCAGAGCTGTTGAAGAGTAAGGTAGGTCTAAATCACAAATTCATAAAATACTATAATGTTTTTTTGGACCAAGAATTATTATATTATAGGAAATGATAATATTCAACCAGTATAAACAGTCCTTTATTTTGTTCAGCTTTTTAGATTTTGTTTTTTTTAGTTATGCTGTACTACCAAACTTAGGTTCTGCTTCAGTTTTATAGGTCTTTTTTTTAGCTGCCTTGATGTCAACCTCATTTTTGGAAACTCAAGAAATGCTCTCCTTGATGTGTGGTTCTGTTTGTGATGGTTTTTATCCAGTCAAGGTAATGGAAGTTTAAAAACGTTTATTTTTCATTACGTTCTCTCTTCCTGGCTCAGTGGTATATGAGTTTTGCTGATTCTTTGTTAAATATAGTGTGGAATAGGCGCCTACTTTTGCATTGAGCTGTGCATTGCTCAAAAGACAACAAAAATTACGATTCTTTTTTTCCTATTGGAGTCATTGAATGTTGGTCTGTTGTGCAAATTTAGAAAGAAATAAGGGGCCGCAAAAATGAATCACACGGGGGAAAAACGCCTTGTTAAAAATATGATTATTTTCTACCCTTGTATTGAAGCTAGTTAGCTCGATCATTGTATATTTATTCAAATGTTAATCGCAGTTAAGTATGCTTCACTGTTTTCTGTTCACATTCGTTTGTACCAACATTACCAGTGCAACATTGTGTGCTTTGCAAATGCGAGATGCAAGATGTGATTTGGTGCTTACTTCCACGTTCTGACTTATGAAGACGTTTGTGTGTAATGCTTTGTATCATTGAACTCATTATTTAATATGAAATCTCCCTCGCAAGTTTTTTTTCCTGTAAAGGCAGTCAGAGTAGTGTGATGTGTTGCTACTGGGAATAGAGCAGATCATCTTCAAGGCCAGCTCCCCGAACCTTGGCCACGAACGGCAAAGACCAGCAAAACAACTTGTTCTGAATGTTCTAAAATAAGTTTGAAGTTTGTGCTCTATTTAATTGTAGCCTATTCGGACGGTTATTCAGGCTTAGGTCTATCTAGCATAATCCTATCGGCTTGATGCTCAACCTGCACGCTCTTAAGCACAGACCACAGCTATATTATGTCCTGATCGCTTCCACCCTGCCATGACACTCAAGATTCAAGATTCAACATGGTTTATTGTCAAATGCACAACAATTACAGCAGCAGTCGCTAGCAATGAAGTTCGTGATTCTCAGACTCCTTCAACAATGCAATATGAAAAGAAAGTGTAAGAGCAACATAACCTGGACATGAAATTATTTTGATTAAAAAACTATATAATAATAGCTGTAAACGAAATAGAATACTGTGCATGAAATAATTAGAATAAAATACAAATATAACTATAAATAATAATAATATCTACAATTGGTGCACAGCATCAACAGGTGTGAAATGTAAACAGACATTTTTAAACAGATGTTGACTGTTATAAAGTGGCATCGTGGTGAGCTAAGTAGCTCACGATTTCAACAGTCCTATGGCATCTGGGATGAAACTGTCCCCGAGTCTGGTGGTGCAGGACACTCGACTGTAATATCAGTTTCTTGTCTGTTAACGTCACGGTTTGATCCAGACCTTTGAGCTTGTTGCTGCAGCAATTCTGCCCCCTTTCAGCACAACCATGGCGGAAACCAGCGACGTCAACGCCAACCAATGGTGTCTCTAGCCGGCCAAACCCGACACGGCAGCTAGCAACCGTCGACCTATCCATCATCAAGATCCAATGCCTAACCGGCCTCGTAAACACGCTCATATACAGAAGATGCTTGGGATCTAGACGACAAGTGGAAGGAAAGCGTGCATATTCACATCGTCATTCAAGATGGGGGTGAGGGAGAGCTGAGTGCTGGCTTTACATCTGAACAGACGAGGCGGCACGATGAAGGTAATTAAAACGCAGCATGTGAACTTGGCACCCTAATTGCGCTAATTTCATAACAAAATTCATGAAACCGGGGAGACAATAAAAGATGAAGAAGATTGGCACAGACTATTGTGCTTTGCCAAAAGAAACCCAACGCAGCATTAGCGTAATTAAGCAAATCTTTCAAACCCTTGCGGGAACTTCCAGACTACCTGTCTCGCTCCCTTGCATCATTGGCAAACAAACCGATTCAACACACGCACACAAAAAAAAAAAAGTTTTCAAATTAATTTCTATACCTTTTCAAAGCGGAACCAACTGAATTACTTGGTCTTTAGTCTAGACTCGGGGAAATGCCCAGGAGGGGCCCCTGTTTGAAGAAGCGTGTGCATCATCCACTGCAGTTAAAAGAGGCCTGGGTGGGAATGGAGTGTGGGCGCGGTGGGAGAGTGGGTTGGCGCACGACGGGGGAGGGGGGGGGGGGGGGGTGGTGGAGGCTGCTGCTGCTGCTACGGGAGCTAAAAGCCAAAATAATCAATCGTCGTCCTGCCAGATGCGAATGGTATCAGCCCCTTGGGGAGCAAAAACAATGCATGAAGATCTATACGCCAAACGCTCTATGATACACACGACACGCGTACACAAATTCTGTCTCTCGCGGACAAACACACACACACTTGCAGACACACAAGGTTAAGCAAAAACGGTAGTCTTTGACTGTAGTCAGCGTGTTAATAGTTACAGTTCGCCCCGAGACCATGCATTTTTTATCCTCCCTCAACCTTACCACCCTCTCAGTATTTGCAAATGAGACTCCAGCCCGTGGCCATGTCTCCTCCTCCGTTACTATAGTTAAAGGCTGAAATGTAATTTTAGAAATTAGGCATTCATCATCTGTGTCATTGGTGGTTAGGTCTTGCCAAAATGGCCCTCGAATCATTTAGACCTCAGGGTCCGGATTGAGCTAATGCTATTACAGAAGCTTAGCGGGGACATCAGTGAGGAGCCGCTGTCTCAATCTTCCGGAATAATTTTTTTTGTGGCTTCTAATGTCTTCTGGCAAGAAGCGGGGCTCCATTTTAACACCCTCTGACGTTGACCTGCACTTCTTCCTTCTGTGTGCTAATTATAGCGCACAGTGGTCATACATTATTTGCCTATGTACGCATTCTTCTCTCTCGCTCTCTCTCTCTCACATGGACCCCCGACGGCTGTGTACATGCCCCCCATGCTAACCGAATCCCACGGCTGTCTGTTTTAGCTGTGAGTGAATGCCCTGTTCTGCATGCCATGGCATGCACACTGTACAGGAGGGAGAGGGGTGGGGGGGTAGAAGATGGAGGAGCCAGACGTTCATCTCTCCCCTCCTGTGAAAGGCCATTCATAAGACGAACACACACGCAAGTAGGCACGCACAGACACACACGCGCACGCACGCACGCAAACAGACGCTCATTCTTTCCCACAAACACACGGCTATTTTATTGGACTCGGCCGGTTCTGAATTTCATCCATCCAGATATTTAGACGGACATCAGTAATAAATAGAGGGGAAGATGAAAGGAAGGCGCTAGCTAGCCAACAATTGAACACGAAAGCCTTTTTTTGAGAGTTGCCCCGCCAAAGAACTGCAAGGCTCTGCAGTGACTCGTTCCGCAAGGCCAGCGGTTGTATCTCTGCAAAGCATAGTGGGGGATAAGGTGCAATGCCATATCACAGTCCACCCTTGATAGCTAACCATGGCGGGTTTTCAACAGCGCTGCTACAGAATTGTGTGTGTCTCATTGAAAAGAAACCTCAGCCGCCACAGCAAGAAAAACGGGGGCATCAAATATTTCATAAAAATGGAGAACCAAACCCTGAAGCAAATTTATCATAGATTTAATGGGATTTAGTGGGTTACATAGTTGTACTGACATTTTGAAAATTGTAAAACTTACGATGAGATAATTGTTTCTGGCATTTTTGGGCTACCAGGAAGTGTCAATCAAACGTTCTGGCAAGAGCCCCCAAATCAGATTATAGCGAGCAGAGATGGTGAAAGCCTCAACAGAAATACAGCCCCGTTCCTAAGTGAACAAAAGTGTCTGCTAAAAGTGCGACAGAAGGAGTCTCTTAAATTGTGATAATACCAATGATGATATAAGTAACAATACAAGCTTGACATTGTTCCAATGTTCCCATTGATGGTGAAGTATAACGCACCCTATGTCTGTAGTGTCTAGGATTGTACTGTGAACTTTGCTTTTTCAACTTGCCTTTGAAAAACTCCATTTCAGTCTGTTTTGATTACTCTCACAAAAGAACTGCAAGTGCGGAGAGTTCTTCATTCTCTTTAACGTAGGAACGGAATACATAACGTAGGAACCCACCATCACCTGGAACATAGCGAACTGCAATATCCAAAGTTTAATAACACCAAAGTGTTCCGGTCGGTATTCATTCCATGCATTCACACGGCATTCAGGTATTCAGACGGCAAATCAACAAGTGCTTCAACTAGCACACCGACCAGCAAGGCCAGTATTCGGGTATTTAGTTGTATATATCGACAAGGGTGTGTCGGAGGACCCTTTCTATTTCTCTCACTCTCACCCTCGACTTTTGCCTTAGAGTGCCGGACGCACACAAGTGCAACTAATAACATGAATTATGGGTCAATGTCAAAGTACGGTCTGTCAGCGAGGCTATTGTGTTAGCCGCGGGTATAGATAGCCCTCCAGAGTGGGAGCTGTCTCTGCAGCGCTGGACGGCCTGCAAAGGGCTGTAATTAATGTAATGAGCTGCACCTGTGATTAGCCCCGCTATGACAGCCTCCTCGCTCCAGTGTTGACACAAAGTGCCCGGGAAGACGGAAGCGTAAAATATCCACCCTTCACCGAAAATAAACGTCTATATTTCTCTCTCTGTCCGTCGGTATTTAATTGCTAGAGTGAGATACTGCATGGAGGGGGGGGAGGAAATTGCCGGGGAGATGGCTGTGCATTACACCTAGCCAGCCCTGGCGTTGCCCTAATTGGAGGGAATGTTAGTTTCCCTGCATCCTCCTGGGCTTATTGTGTCCTTTTTGTGCAAGGGGTTCTTTCTGTAGTCCTAACCTGTTCTCTAGAGGAGGGAGTCAAAGCAGGGCGATATCTCGTGGCGGCCGGGGGAAGCGAACTAGCTGAATGGAGCTCGACGTCAGCCAATGCTAATTAGCGTACCCCAGTGCCGTTACGGAGACCTACATAAAACGAGCGTTGGGTGGAGGGCGATTTCCATCAGGGTGGTTGGGTTTCTTTGTATCCAGTGTTGTACATAATTGAGTGAGCGGCCATTTAAAGGGTAGCCTTGCACACTTGCTTCTGGGTTACGGCTCTGCAGACACGTAAAGGTTTTCAGGTTAATGGAATACAATTAACGTGGA
Source organism: Gadus macrocephalus (assembly GCF_031168955.1). Classification (NCBI taxonomy): domain Eukaryota; kingdom Metazoa; phylum Chordata; class Actinopteri; order Gadiformes; family Gadidae; genus Gadus; species Gadus macrocephalus. The sequence continues at coordinate 9,729,954 of NC_082402.1, read as the reverse complement.
GAAAAGCCACCGTGGCCATAAAAGACATTTAAATATCCAAGGATTTCCGTCGCTGTGGGCTGTGTTAGTATTTCCACGACACTCGAGTGAGAACGCAAAACATCAGGTTTAAATGCTCACAGGAGAGAACCCGTTATAAAGATAGATAGTTGATGAGCTCCTCTAAGTGTGCCATGATTCTACCTTTTAATGATTGTCCTTGTTTGTGTGGTTTGTGAGTTCCTCCTTTGATTGGCCCTGTATTTGAATGGTTAGTAAACTTGCCTTCCCTTGCACCTGTTGTTTTTATGGTTCTGGTGCTGTAATTCTGAGTACAGACTGCCAAATCCCTCTGTCACACTCCTCTGGCCATCACTGTTCAGTATCAACTGTTCAGCAGCGGGGGGGGGGGGGCTCAAGTTGCCTCATTGCTATCCTAGAGTTCACTCTTCTTTCCTCTCTCCTTGGCCCCATCTGTTTCTCTCCGTCTCTCTCTCTCCATCCCTCCATATGTGTGGCCGGCTCACTTTCTCCTCTACCTCTCTTTTCACACTCTCTTCTACCCCATCATGTGTCTGTCGCTCTCCGTCTCTTACATCTCTCCCATCAGTGTGTGTGTGTCTCACTCTCTTCCCTCTCTTCAACAACGGCCTGGCTCCTTTAACATTTTAACCTTAGATTGAGCTGGAAGATGGACTTTTTTACGTCCTCAACCACAACACAGCATGGCTGCTCACACGCACGCACAGGAAGAGATGCACACACACACACACACACACACACACACACACACACACACACACACACACACACACACACACACACACACACACACACACACACACACACAATAAGGGATGCACACACTCGTTATTTCACGTTGGCAGCGCACACATTTCAAGGGTGTACCGTTGCATCTCCCTCCCCTGCCGTCTGAGTGTTTATACGGCACATGGGATGCAAAGGAAACGGTATCGCCGCTTTGCGCGGCGCCCACGCTATATACGTCTGTCTTTCAAGCGACACGGGGGAATGGCGACGATCGTAACTGACCGGGAACAAACCCAGCAACGCGGCACGTTAAGCATCTCAAAACGAGCCGCGTACCTTTTTCCGTTGCTGCGGCAACGGATCCCCCGGCGTGCAAAGAAAAGGCTTGGTGTGATATTGCTCTGGGTGCAATGAAGACCCATGCGCTCCCGAAGCGGAGGCACTCGTGGTCATCCTCATCGCCCCGGATTACACCCGCGCCCCACTAATTTGCCCTATTTTCCATGCATGCCTCCGAGGAGGAAACCCTTTAAGTCTCAGAGGGCACCAGCCCCCCCCCCCCCCCCCCCCCCCCCCGGACCCAAGTGACATCTCTCTTCAACTCATCTTCACACCCCTCCAGACCCCCTGCCTCTCTCTCTCGCCCTCTCAAGATTCAAAGGGCTTTGTTTGCACTGAGAACGTCTCTCTCTCTCTCTCTCTCTCTCTCTCTCTCTCTCATCTCCCTGCTCTCTTCTCCTTCTCTCTCTCTGAGAGAAGGCCTGAGGATGAGTGTGCCAGCTTAATAATTTATGACTCGCGTGGCCTCTGACCCTTACTCCCTACCCCACCATCCCTACTTTGCAGACAAAGATGTTTAAGATTGAATCCTTCACCGGAAGACACACGTTTTATGACTGCCATGTTCACAATTTATTTTAATATCCACAGAGTGTCACACTGACCCCCCCCCCCCACCCCACACACACACACACACACACACACACACACACACACACACACACACACACACACACACACACTCCATGCCCTTCTCGATCTCGACATTTCCATCTTCATCTTTCTCAGTGAAGGCTATTCAAATACCAGGCTGCTGCAGAAGAGTTGCCCCCCCCCGCCACGATGTATGCTGGCGGGGGCCGGCGGCTGTAATGCGCCATTACATACTCCGAGAACATCATGGTGGCCCTCGCGCTCCCGCCACGACCCGCCAGGACGCATGTCGTAAAACTCGACCGGGGATGACGTGACATTTTGCAACGGCCGTAAAAAAAATTAAAAAATAAAAAGGGTTTCGCCAGCGGTCCTCCTAGCGTAAATCCTCCCTCCCTGCCCACGTCTGAAAGCTCCCACACATACGAATACACACAAACCTCACAGGGTTGGTTAGTTGCGTGCCCTGCGGGCCTGTATGCTTTGCGCAGTGTATGAAGCGCTGTACACAATCTTTGCATGTTCCATTTACTCTCTCCGTCGTACGCTGGGCCCACAAGGTTGTTCATGGATGATTAGCAATATAAATGGGCCTTTGTTTGTGTGTGTTTCAATGAGGTCCATATGGATTTTGATGTGTTTGTGTGTCTGTGTGTACTGTATATTCATTTGATTGCATTCGACTGGGTCCCATTAACCTTGCATAGGGTGTTGTGTTGGTGTGTGTTACTGTGTGTATGTGTGTGTATTCTGTCCCTACACATCACATCAATGGATTATTAGCTGTAATTGTAGTACTGAACTGTATACATTCTTCATGAGGATGTGAATCCATTGTTTTGAGTGTGTGTGTGTCTGTGTGCGTACGTGCATACATGATTATGCATAATTCTCATATGACGCAGTACATATTGAATATATTGAAGTGTGTTTCTGGTTTGTTGACGCATTCAGTGTGGTTGTAATTGAATCAGTTTGTTTAGTGTACCATCAGTGTGTGTTTGTGCACGTAACTTGCTTCTGCCTCTCCCGTCGTGCGCGCGCTTTCTCCCAGAAATACTGTATAGTCACAAACACACGCGCGCACACGTGGCTTGGCTACAGAAGCACATGAATAATAATGAGCCAGCGTGGCATCGTTATATGTGTACCAGCGCGGTTGGTGCCTGACTGTATCTCTGCCGTCCAACTGGTTGGTGGGTTGATGGGGGTGGTGGGGGGGGGGGGGAAGTGTAGGGACAATGGATGACATTGACGGGCAGCACGCCGCCAGAACATCGCTCCACCGCCGGCGCCACGGAGTGGATGGGCTGATAGCAGCAGATGTGACTCTAATTGCGGCGGTGGTGTTTGCGCTGGTGGTGGCGCTGTGTGGGGATGGTGGTGGGGATGGTAGGTGGGGGGAGGTGTGATTGAAGCCCCCCCCCACCCCCCAGTCTCCCTCCCCCCGCCGTCACCTACTTTTGAAAGCCCCCCCCCCCCCCCCCTCCCGACATGGTGTCTAATTAGAGGGGCTTATCTCTGACTATCAGACACACCTGACTCGCCCGCAACATGCAGCATTTGGGGGGTTCTGTGATCGGTAGGATACAGAAAATGTGTGAGTGTGTGCACATGTGTCTGAGGGTATGTGAGTGTGTGAGTGTGTGCACATGTGTCTGAGGGTATGTGAGTGTGTGAGTGTGTGCACATGTGTCTGAGGGTACGTGAGTGTTTGCATGCTGAAACTGGCAGGTTATTACTTCATTGCAAAATCAGTCCCTTTGGTATTTCAAGTCAGAAAATAAACAGTGCTGCTGTATAACACTGCCAATCTAGTATCCCCTCAGTGCTATTTAAAGACGAGGGGAACTCGTGTACAGGTGGGGTTGGATTGCCTGTTTGTGGTGCCTTTCCAAGTAAACCGGGTCATTCTTGCGGGACAGAATGTAGGAGCGATGCCATTCTTCAAGAGTTAATTGGATCGTGTGTGTGTGTGTGTGTGTGTGTGTGTGTGTGTGTGTGTGTGTGTGTGTGTGTGTGTGTGTGTGTGTGTGTGTGTGTGTGTGTGTGTGTGTGTGTGTGTGTGTGTGTGTGTGTGTGTGTGTCTTAGCCCGCTGCAGGCTCCATATGACGAAGAGAGGAAACATGTTAGGCTATTATTGGTTTCTTCCTGAGAAAAGTAATTGTTAGCACTCAATATTTTTTCCGCTGCAGTGGACCAGCAATATAAGACCAGCTGTATATGTCCAGCAACTTATAACCAATGTTGTGATTATGTTTTTGACATGGGTGCTGCATGGGTGCAAAATAGTAAAAAAAAAAAAATAATAACTTTTTAACTGGGTGTGCTCTACCAAGCACAATCATACACATCTCTGGCCACGTCGGAATGTGTTTTTTGTGTGATTGTGTCTCCAAGAAGTACAGCGTCACTTTGCAAGCTAGCGGCCCCTCTGGCCAGACACAACGGCATTTACTCATTTTGTCTTCCAATTTCAATAATACGATTTGAGGTTGCATCCTCTCCTTGTACTTTCACGCCGTTGGTCGGAACAGACAAAATGATTCCCTGGGTTGAATGGGTCGTGGAAAACACGCAGTGAAAAGTTGCATGCTGGAGTTTTAAATGCATATTGAAAGCATTTGATAGCAGGAAGTTTTGATCAGATCAGCCAAGCCAATATCATAATGTTAGCATGGGTTTGTTTTTCCTGCAGAACTCTGTTGTTGAATACCAGGCAAGGAGATGCAGCAACAAAAAAGATTTCAAGGGGCTGACTTGCATTGTGACAGCCTGATGTATAATCCTAGAGGAGAGGCACTCTGAATTTGAGTGTTTTGAAAACTTTTCCCTTATATATTTTGTTCATATTACTTTTATTTTCTTTCACGTAAGATGTGGGTGTACCAGGACAATACGGATGAAATTTATGGTAAACAGGTAAACATCGTGTCTGTACGAACAACAAGGACACCTTGTAAAAAGGTAAGGGTCAAGTGAGCGACACAAAGCAGCTCTCTGTTTCTCTATGGCTCTGTTCCTCTCCAAGGCCATCCGTTCTCCATCTTCCTTGGCACCCTTTCAAAAATCAATTTGACAAAATTGTCATTCAGCTCGAGCTCCGCCATTAGGATTTTAATAATTCCATCTTCCTTCAGCCTCTTTATCCCTGCTAACCCCCGCGACCCTCCCTTGGGTTACTCTTTGGGGTGCGGCGAATAATTAACCGGCGGCCGGTGTTGCAAGAGCACACACACTAAGATACAGTTCATGCAGTGTAGGGCAATGAAAGCCCTGTAACCAGTTCCCCTCTCTCTTTCTCGCGCGCGCGTGTGTGTGTGTGTGTGTGTGTGTGTGTGTGTGTGTGTGTGTGTGTGTGTGTGTGTGTGTGTGTGTGTGTGTGTGTGTGTGTGTGTGTGTGTGTGTGTGTGTGTGTGTGTGTGTGTGTGTGTGTGTGTGGTCCCCACACACCAAAGTACCCCATTGTTACCAACCCCATGTCTGTCAATGTTTGATCGACCAAGAGAAGCTGCTCCGATACACATGGAGAGACATTGCGGTGCAGCAGGGGGTGTTGAATGAATGTGGGGAAGTTAAAACACGCACACATCCATAATCAGACACACCTACACACATAATCAGTCTCTCACACACACACACGCACTCGCACTCGCACACACACAATCGCCCACACTGCCTCATATCTTGCTTGGTGCAGGTGCAGTAGTGGTGGACAAAATAAAAGAGAAAGGAAGATAAAGGTGCTCTCTCTGTAACTCCCTCTCTCTCTCTCTGTTTCTCCCCCATCCCCGTATGACAGAGCACTTATTGGGCTGCAGTCCATCTACTGGTGGAAGGGGTGGGGTGAGGCCGATGATTGAAGAGTGCTTTGGGGGGGGGTTGAAATGCCGTCATGCAATCATTTCCCTTGTCTTATCCACTCTTTTCTATTTGAAAGTGCTTTAGCCTTGTTATTACTGTGTGTGTGTGTGTGTGTGTGTGTGTGTGTGTGTGTGTGTGTGTGGCGTATCGACAGTGTTAGCATTACGTGGCATTCACTCACAGGTTTGTCCACGGCTGTATGCAGAAGTGCGGGCCCCAGCCCCGGGCTCAACCCGTGGATCAGTCGTGGGGGACTGTACCCTGTATATCCCAGCCGATCAATAGCCCCGCTCTGGCAGAACTCCATGCAGCTGCGGCCGCTGCTGCTGCTGCTGTAGAGGCTGGTCGTTTCTAGGGACTGTTTTAAAATGGCCTACGAGATCTCCCAGCCGCAGTCTCCGTAGAGCGTAATGGCCAGGGCTTTTTATGCCGCCGCCATTTGGCTAATGTTCCCGGAGCGTAAAGTACCCGCCCGCTAACGGCCACCATGATTCCCTATTGTCGTGTGTAGCGGCTGCCGTCTGTGCCGCGTGCAGACGTGGAAGTGAAGCGCCTGCTGAAGAATACCGCGGCTCTCATTAGCTAGCATTCACTCAGGGCCGGCAAGGTGGTTTTTCTTGTCATACAATGACCATACATTTAATACAAAGTTTTCGTTCTCTTCTGTTAATCTTTTTATTAAATCCTAGCGATGATGAGATAAGACCATTTTGTGGACATCTTCTGGGGAAACCGTTCAAATTTAAGGGTGAAAATATGTAATCTTTCCCTCCTATTTCTTAGTGGGAAAGTGGATGTAATTCTTTAAATCCAAACAGCTCAGGAGGGCTCCTCTGGCCAGCATAATGAACCTTTAAACCCTATTTAGCTTAGCTGATTGACTCCCAGTGCACTCCGGAATCACATTGCCAAAGAGCAGGGGACATTGTCTTTCACTTACAAAACACGCAACTCCACATGTGGAGCCAGCCAACCAGTGACGACAATACATTTGTCATGTTTTAAAGAAACAAGTGATGTCAAAGTCCCAAATGATATACTACGATATACACCTCTGTTTTGAGGATCAATGGACCATTTTTACAATGGTCAACATCGTAGGACAAACACAAGTGTTGCTCACAACAACTATTACTTGTTATAGTATTGCTACTGTGATGTACCAGGGCACGGGTTCTCGACTCAACTAGGGAAGATGTCTCCTACCCATGTCCGGGTCCATGAAAGACGCAGACCTATAATTAGTGTTATGAGTTGACAAAAAGTCTATTCAACAAAAAAGATTTTAGAACCCCCACTTACTACATGTCATTTTGTTTATTCATAGTTAAATGTGCTGCGGTGTGGATACAGCGGTTTGGCGGCGAGTGCACGTTAGAGTGGGAGACCCTCTAATCTAGCTGTTGTTGCCGGCTAATTTGCCTCGCATATGCTTGGAACACTTCAGCACAAAAGCGGCTGTGCAGCGTTATCAGGCCCGTGGGCTCGTGTGACACGCGTACAGTGGTGTACAGCTGGGAACTGGCAACTTGTTTTGATGACTGCAAAGTGGTCGGAATTTACAGTTTCAAGAAGGCGTTGGGCAATCACTCCTGCTAATGTGCCGTTCCCCCCCCCCCCCCCCCCCCCCCACCCTAAAGTGTTGACTAATTGGAAACATTGAGATCTTGACGCCAGCAGTTAATTTGTTTTTCTTGTGTGTATTTATGGCGATAAGTTGTCCACTCGGAAAGCATTGATGAGAGATAGGCCGATTACCGGCGCTTATGTCGCGGTTGATGATAAAGCCGTGAGGAAAAGTGGCGGTTGGATAAAACCAGCAATATGAGGGCCCCCCTCTCTGCACTCCTCTGACCACCAACCCCCCACCCACTTGTCAGTGACCTCCCACCTAACAAAATGCCAGGGGTCCCTCAACCTGGCACGACACACAATCAAGCAGTGAAAAAATCAGCACTAGCACACCATTGTGTGTGTGTGGGTATGTACATGAGGATGGGTGCGGGGGGGGGCAGCTGACTTTGACCTTTTTCCTAGTTGGCCGTGCCAAGAAGAGGGTTTGAAATCAAATCTTAATTAAGATCGGGGGCCGAGAGACGGAGATGCGATGCGGTCCTGGCAACCTTTTGCAGCGTTGGCGATAGATCGGCCGGATACAGAGTCATTGTAGTGCCGGGCTGTCTGTTATCAGACACGAGGAACCACACGTTTCACATCCAGGTTGGCCCCGGAGGGAGCGAAATGGCTTTTGTTCCGACGATGTTTCCATTGTTGTCGCCATATTGTGCGGACAGCGGACAGCTATGTAGGTGTGATAGATTTTTCTCGTATACTATATGCAAATCGAGGAAACTGTCGCCAAACGGTGCCAGATAGCAAGCAGGGCCAAACAAGAGATGCTGCCAGTAGATGCCTTTCATGTTTGGTAGTAACTACAGTGTGGACTCGACACCTTTTACCTGTACCAGTCCATTAAAAGGAAAACAATACTGATTTGAACTAGTGATGCTTGCTCAATGCTAGCAGTACGGTTGGCAAAAGATAACAACCGAAATCTGACTTGGTGAGTAGATTTCTTGGACAGCTTTAGCAGTTTTTTTTTTTGTCAAAGCTTTCATTGTTATAGTCTCCATGTTTGAATATAGCAGCTTGCAGATTTTATTTTAGCATTCTTTTCCGCTACGCTTTCACTACAGGGTACGTTGACATTTCCTCTCCTTGTATTTTCCACTGCTTTCATCATACACCAACTTGCTGGGGCTTCTTTTTTGACAGAATTGCACTGTGCAAATACATTTACTAAGAGGGCCAGCCGTGGTTTGGGGAATCGGTGATCCTGCCAGCAGTGCACTACAGTGCGACCATCTCGCACTCCTATAAGAGTAAAGATTCCCTTGTGCAACCTTGAATTTATATCAAGAGCACATGTGCCAGCGGATCTTTTTTTAAACGTTCTAATTAAAATGAAAAAGACCACGTCGCTGGCTTTCACACATAACACGATAAGTTTGAAGACTGACCAAAGAAGCCCCCCGATATCACACTTCAAACATTCACATAGAAGTTGGGCTGATTGGATCATAAATTTGTTTCGCCTCATTTGCTGCATTGCTGCTTATAAATAACTAGTCCCACACTTGGTGGAGAATGGCTACCCCTGTGCATGTAGCATAACAACATTAAACAAGGGAACAACAACCAAACCAAGACAATTACAAGCAATGTCCTCTAAGAGGGGTGAATCAATATTGCTCCTTTACCTCAGGAATGCTGATAGCAGTAAGATGGATGAAGGTTGCTGCTAAACAGAAGATAAACTAATTCTTCAATGACTGGAAGAAGGATTTAATTTGCTGGATATATATCTATATATCAAAATAATATAAAATAAATGCATATAAAAAAGGTTTGTGCGAGTGATCAGTCAGACACAGGTTAATTCATTGATGGGTAAAGTGGAGTGGAATGTGGGGAGCAAAAAATGTAAATGTAAAAACCCTGCAGGGTCGCAGCATATTAATATAGGAGGAAGGAATGCAATTATGATTGTTAACTTTGCATTTGACGTTACGTGACGTTAGCTAACAACATCAATGTTAATGACCTTCAGTCTAATCAACAGGCTATTTGTTGAAAAACAAATAAAGCGCAAGTTACACTATATTAATTTGCATCATTTACATTGTGTCATGAAATCCTAATTTGTCCAAACAACGTGAGGCTATTTTTGGTCAAGTGTACCATGCTAAAGCCAGTGCGTGTGATATTAGGTTAGCGTTCCCTCAGCTCAGCTGGTAAAGCTTTGTATCCTTCACCTCACACTTACCCTCTCAAAGCGTGCTTGTTTGTGTCTTTATTCACTGTCTGGGAGGGCTTTCCAAATTAGGATTTTGAACATGTACAAGAGAACACCGATACTTGCCGGTAAATGCATAAAAAGTAAAAGGGGTAGCAAGCCTAGGGCATCTAGGCACCTTGAAAAGAGGCACTGTCAGCAAACACTGAAAGCCTGGCCCGCACATCAGGTGTTGGGACAACTTCAACAGAGGAACTCAACCATCCCGTCCTGGCAGAAGAAGTTCCCAAGAAAAAGATAAGAGTGCTTGGTGGAGAAGGTGAAGGCTGCTTGCTATGTCTCTGTTAAAATAGACGGGGACACAGACGGATCACACAGGGAATGCAAGATACTTTAGGTGAGGCACGTCGAGGATTGAAAGCTTGTGAACCGACTAATGTTCACCGCAAATGGGCGAACAGTTGCTTGGTGAGTTCACTTTCTTTGCTTGATTTAAGTTGTTAATGGTCAGAAAGGAACGCTTACCGGTTCACTCTGCAGATTTTTAAGAATATTTTGCTTTGACACTGTCAAACGGCTCAGTCTGTGGGCACGGGAACAAACGTGTGGCACCGGAACCCGGCTGCATTCGAGGCTGACGGAGCCTCGGCCCACACAGCCATGTGTGGACCGAGGCTCCGTCAGCCTCGGCCCACACAGCCATGTGTGGACCGTCATTGCAATTCACTGCATGCCACACAGGTTGCTCTTATTAAGACCACCAATCAGAATAGGCTACAAAACAAATGATCGTTCATCGTGATGGAGTGCGTCAGACACTACTCTAGACTCTTCATAGCAACCTTGACGCCTGCGGACTTCTGGCGCCCGATTCGCACTGCAATATTTAACCGAAGAAGGGGGTGTTGTAAATGACACGGTTGTATACCCTGGTATACCGGCATAACACCCAAGCCTAGACTAATAGACACAATAATTGTTATTTTATCACTTATTTTGCACCGCTAGGTCAAAGATGGTAATTGAGAAATGAGTAAATAGGAGTCTGACCTCCTCAATCTGAGGTGGAAGACGTATCGTATCAGCCTCGAGTCAGGGAGAGTTGTGTGCCCTTGGAGAGGAGCTTAGTATTTAGCTGAGGATTCAACCCTCTGTTTATCGGTTTAAATAGGAATTTATCTTTAGTTACCCTATGATTAAGAACATCTTTTCAACGAGCAGAGTTTTTATCTTTTCCATCATTTATTCCCCCATGCCTAGGTATGCATTCCAGTGTGGAGGGAACACGATGGGCTCCACACATCCCCAGAGCAGCCCAGAGTGTCTTCAACACAGCCTGCTAAAAGGGGAGTGCGGTGGACAGCGGTCACTACTCTGTCACACATGTCCACAAGGAGCACTTTGCTTCTTTATCCACTGCTGAAATACAAGAGAGCAAAGAAGGTTGGTTTCATCTTACAGCGGATGTTAACTATTATATGTTTCAGAATTATGAGCAAGTGACTAGATTTGAATATTTGATCTCCTACTCATTAGGTTAAAGGCCCACTATGCAACTTCGGGCATTTCTTCGCTGTTTTCTTGGTTTTGGCACGCACATTTCTCTACACAGCGCCCCCTACAGCTTCGTAGTAGATATTTCACAACACTGTCGTAACAACTCGTTGACGACCCTTCCCCATGCACTTCTACGCGAGCCATGTGCATTTGTTTTCAAAGAAGCCGGCGAATGCATGGAGCCATGTCCGAAGTAGATGTTCATAAAGTGTAGGCAAGGTTATACATTTTTATACAAAAGGGTGTATTTGTATTGCAATAAACATAAATCCATCATTTTTTATAGTTGACGGGGAGAATTTATATCTTAGATTATAATTGTTTTATCTTAGGTTGAACAGAACAATCAGTGTAAGAGGTTTGGCCAACATAATAATCTAAATAAACAAGAACCTGGATTCGGGGATTCAGTCTGTATCTGGGGGATGAGACAGACGAACAGCAAAACACCCATGGAAACAAAGGTGTTTATATGGTTGCAACCAAGCAAGCTAGAAACATACAGGGCTCACAACAAAACGGTCGAGAAAACAATTTTTACAGGGCTCACAACAAAATGGTTGAGCAAACACATTTGTACAGAGACTATCAACATCAAGAATACCACGAAGACAAAGGCCACCCAAGGGTACTTTCAATTTCAAAAGCAACACGGCCGAGTCGGCGTCTGATTTGCAGTCTTCTTTTTCTTTCAGTTCACGCTATTCCTGAAAAGCTTTCCCAACGAACTTGTGTCTGGCCTCTCTGCCGGTCAGTCTCCCTTTTCTCTTCTTCTGTTCCTCCGACATTGGGTTTCTCTGTCTCTTTTTAGTCGGCTGATCTATGATGAATATAACAATCCCTTAGTGACTTGTGTTTATATCGAGCCGGTTCCGTGTTTGGGGGTCTGTGCCGTAAAGCAATTCGTTACTTCGCGAGACCCGAGACTCCCGCGAGAGTGGGCGGCGGGTCGCCGGCAGAAACATATTCCTTTTCTCCGCCAAGATGCGCAAGGGTGAGTCGAAACAACGAACAATCGAACAAAAATGTATAATAGAACCATCGCAATGACTCTTAGCCTGTTATATTAAGGTAAATCAAGCCAAAAAAGTTCTGGTCCATTCTTCTTTTGTTCCACCGACGGTCTCCTCTTGGGTTCCTTATCAGTCAATTGATCCATGATGAATGCAACAATTGCCTCGCAACTGGCTGTTTATATCTAGCCGGTGCCATGTTTGGGTGTGTGTCTGTGCCGTAAAGCATTTTCGAAACTACAATCTGACTACATTTTCGAGGATACTTCCGCTGCGTCACATCCGGAATGTCCCGGTCCGAGCAGATCAAGTTGCATATGCGCTTTTTCACTGTAGAGGCGACATGGGAAAATGACACACCCACCAATCGACCCAGAAATGGATGCAGAACCATCAGCATAACTCTCAACCTACATACTTAATGTAATTTTGGCTAAAAAAGTTGCATAGTGGGCCTTTAAGAGGGGAAATGTAAACAGTTGAGTTCAGCGCATTCAGATGCTTTTTGGCAAATCATTTCGTAAAGCTCATCTCCTTGAGCTACACCCTACGGAGGTATTAACTCATCCTCCGCCAAGCGATTTCAGAGCTTAGGAAGGCATTGACAGAGTGAGGTGCCATGGCAGCCCGACCAAAGAGAGATGGCATGCTCTTAAAGTTCATTGACTGCATTCAGGACCAGTGAGATGAAGCAGACAAGGCTCGAGTCAGAAAACTAAAGAGGATTATGATCATTCCTGAATAGTTAACAAGATTGATTTTAGATTACATTTGTTTGAGGATGATGATGGGCAGTGTCACAGAGGGCTTTATTTCTAATAACATAATTGTTTTTTCATCAATTTGTGTTATTTGAAAGGACAACAGCCACACATATACGTGTCCTTGGTTGTATTCGTTATATTACTCCACAAGGGATTGCCGTTGACTGGGGATAATACTGGATTCCACGAAGCAGGCAATGGTCACCCCAGACTGGAGAAACATATTGTTACAAAACACTTTGAAAATGTTAAAATCTAAAATAATGTACAGATATGTATCCAGCTGTTCTGCACTTTCTATAAAACATTGAATGAAAATAAATAATAATCAAAACTCGATTATATTAGTTTTGTGACCGTTTGACGCTACATTCGAAATCACGATCCAAATGTGATTAATCGCCCAGCCCTAGTCGACGGCCCCCAGATTTGGAAGCTACCTCAATGAGGAGATCCAGGGATCAATCCAATGCTTTAAGGTCTTCCCCCACGACGCCTGGCCAGAAAACCAGGAGAAGCTTCTCAACTATGGCACGGCTGACACAAATTTCCAAATTGTCTTGTAAGCCATAGTTTCGGGGACAAATCTTACAGCGGGTTGTAGAATCAAAAGAGCCAACTGACAAGACCCTTTAACTGTCCATCCATATGTAGACGTCTGTGTAGCTCTGCAAATTATCTATATTAATTCCTTACCCTCCCCTACCCTGCGTTCCAATACCCGTCCTACCATACAATTTAGTATGCCAGAAAAAAGATTTAGTCGCAATACACAGTATGGAAAATGCAGTATGCCAACCATACCAGGATATTTGGTCGCGGTTTGGAAGCGAGCATGCATTTTCGCTCTTCTGCCCCATAATCCTTTGCGCTGCAAAGAATCAACTGACTCTGTGGAAGCCCTTGGGTGGCCCTAAAGGTGTTCTTATCAGCAAAATCACCTTTAGTTTGTCCCAATTGTATGTACTGTGTGCTGCAGTACATACTTTTTAATTGCTGCTGCAGTACGAACCACAAGTAAAAAGTATGCGATTTGGAACGCAGCCATGGCGATAACAATGTGTTTCAGATAAGACACCCCACAAAGTGCACTATATTCTATTTAGTTTTGGCCTTCTTTTGTGAACTGTGGCCCCTAAAATGTTCAACTAACTAGAACACCGTTAGCAGGGGGGAAAAGTTAGCGGAGACACCCCGCCTGGCGGCGGTGCTTTTGTAGTTGTTCAGCTCTCCCGCTCCGCCCCGCTGAGCTAAGCATGGCTAGCAGCAGGACCCTGGCTGCCTGCGTGTCGAGGGCACACACATTTCACCCTCACAGCTCCTCACCCATGCCGACGGATAGCCGTGTGTGTGTGTGTGTGTGTGTGTGTGTGTGTGTGTGTGTGTGTGTGTGTGTGTGTGTGTGTGTGTGTGTGTGTGTGTGTGTGTGTGTGTGTGTGTGTGTGTGTGTGTGTGTGTGTGTGTGTGTGTGTGTGCGCTTGTGTATATACGTGCACATGCCTGTGTGATTGAGTGAGAGGGTTCAGCCAAGCAGGGCCAGCAATCAGCCCTTTTAGTCACCTCCCTGCCAAGAAAGACCCTCCCGGGAGCGGGGAAACAGCCCCCGCCGCCCCTCGCAGCGAGGCGCCTCTGGATCTGTGTCTCTGGGTTAACCACCGACTTGCAATGTGAGCATCGTGTCGAAGGGCGGATTTGTAATTACAGTTACCCTTCAGTGACTCGCCAGGAAGCCGGAATAACGTAAGAAACTATTATAGCTTTTGTAAAAGATCTGTCCTAATCAGCCTTGATGAAACACACACGCGTAGGCATGTGGACACGCATGTCACACACACACGCACACGCACATGTCACACATACGCCTATCCATACGCAAACACACACAAACATACCCTCTTTAAGAGGGTATGTTTGTGCATACCCTCGCACACACACATGCACATACACACACAGACACCTACAAAGACATAAATACCCTCTCTCCCGCATACACAGAAACACACACACACTCTCATAATCACACACACACGCACACACAACCACACTTTTCGCACCTCTTGCTGTGTGAACCCGATACCACTGGTTTAATCAGATAAGCCTGAGGGGCCGAGGTGGGAGGGGAGGTCCGAGGAGGTGAATCAGGACGCTACAGTTTCAAGTGATTGGCCAGCCGGTGGACCGGGGAGGCAAGCCTCACCGCTATCGATCTGCCCCCCTCCCCCCCCCGCACGTTAGGGGGTCGGCGGGGCTACGGGGAGGAGTCTGATCCGCTCTCATTAAGAGGTAACATTTTTCCATTAAGCGTTAACATTTCTACAAGGTATATAGATTGATTTCAAGAGAAACCCGACCGCAGTTTGCGGTTGATGGGTGCTTGCAAGCCCATATAAGTGTGTGTGTGTGTGTGTGTGTGTGTGTGTGTGTGTGTGTGTGTGTGTGTGTGTGTGTGTGTGTGTGTGTGTGTGTGTGTGTGTGTGTGTGTGTGTGTGTGTGTGTGTGTGTGTGTGTGTGTCCGTCGTCAAACGCCTGGGAGTGTGCGCTGCACATTCCTTCGACACGATTTATGTACACAAAACGTGTTTGCTATGCATTCATGAGCGATTATTATTTTGAATTGAACATTGTTTTCTTTGTTTGGTTTTTGTTTCAATCCATTTATAGTACGGTGGGGATAAGCAATATCCTTGTCTCTAGCTTACATTGGCCATCGCAGCCTCCCCCCTCTCCCTGCTCGTCACTGTCTCCTTCCCCACCTCCCACCTCTAGCCATGGACAGCGCTCCCTGGGGGCTCACCCGTCTGCCCCACCACTGTGTGGGTGAAGATCAAGCACCTGGCATCATGCTAAGTGTTATCTCTGATCCGGCAGTCCTGCTATGCTGTGGCAAAACGACTGAGGGCAGACAGCACAGAGCCTGGGTCAGAAACCAACAGCTGCAAGGGGTGTAGGTACGACTTGTTATTCTAACAGATGTTCGAACAAAGAAAACTCATTGGCGTGAGTAGCTGAAGCTTACAGAAGGGGTTTAAAGAAAGTGGATATTTATAGTGGCCAGCGTACAAGTTATTGGTTCAGATGCCCACCTCCATCAACATGATTGGTTGAAACAAATATGAACCAAAAGAAAGTGAATCGGCCGTACACACACGCACGCGCACACACACAAGGTTATCAAGAAGTGCGCCACTGATAAAATCACATGTCATGTTTAGAGGTTTTTTAGATTTTCCGTTCAATAACCGGACAAGGACATTGTTGCATCGATAAGGTTCCACACGGATGATGAACCCCGAGGTCTTAATAACAACAACAGCAGCAACGTTTGAACGTGAAGGTTCAGTGAAGGGCGAGGCGTGGTGCATACGTGCAGTGCTGGGCAATAGCGTTGCAACAAGTTGAGACGTTACTAGTTGAACTACATCCCTCAGTAGTGTGGCGGTGACATCAAGTAGCTTTGGTTGATTTGGCCTTATTTTCAATCGCTTTTTCAGAAGCTGTTTTATTGATCACGTAGCACGGTAGTGTCCACAAAATCTAGATTTCCCGAGCATTTCTGAGGCTCCAGTCCAGCGGAAATTTCTGCTGCCGTCTGAAATAAATTGAAGAATCAGTAAGATATGGGATGATGATAAACATGGGAAGAGGTTAGGTGTTTTGGGTCGATGGTAGCTGAAAGAAAGTCTTCTGTATGACAGTGTCAACACGTACCATCATTGAGCTAATGCTACGACCATAGACACACGCAAGTGCACAGACAGACAGACAGACAGACAGACAGACAGACAGACAGACAGACAGACAGACAGAGTTGTGGAAAGACGGCAGAGGGAACTGAACAGTCTTTCGTTTCCAGCAGAAATTAACCCTTTTAAGATAGAAATGTGAGCTTTATCTTTTTAATCCTGTATACATCTTTCAGTCTGGCAGTGCATGATTCAATCTGCCGTTTGGTGAGATGAGAACAAAAGTAATTGTTTTGTAAATTATGAACAATTAAACTCAAGAAATGTTCCTGCCTCTCTGTTTGACCCTCAGATGTATTGACACTGAGATAGCATTGAATAAGCATGAAGTTGGTTGAAAATAAAAGTATCTCTGATGCAGTAAACTACTTTTGACACGTTTTAGTAGCTTAGCTTGCTAAATTTCTCTGGGGGGTATCTTCTGTGTAGCGAAGCTTCGTTAATTGTAGAGCAACTGGACGCTTAGCTCACTAGACTTTCAAAGTAGCGTGTGTGTGTGCGTGTGTGTGTGTGTGTGTTATCCCGTGCCTGTTGGTCGTGTTGTCGCAAGTGCAGACAGAGGTGATAGCTGAAGGTGTGTGTGTGTGTGTGTGTGTGTGTGTGTGTGTGGGTGTGAGAGAGAGGTGGATGGATGATCAGGAAAGTAGACTTGACTCCCCGTGGAGCCCCCATTTCACCAACACCATCATCCACCCCTAACTACTTGGCGCCTTGGCTCCAGTGATGATTGGAGCCACACACACACACACACACACACACACACACACACACACACACACACACACACACACACACACACACACACACACACACACACACACACACACACACACACACACACACACCAGCCAGTTGCAGCAGAAACTACAGTACACTCATCAGTGCGGCAGCGCAGCCCCCCCCCCCCCCCTCCCCCCTCCCCCCTCTTCCTGCACTTGTTCACACACACTCACACTCTGCAACCTGCCAGGACTCTGATGATCTGTATCGTTTCGAGCCTGGTACAATTTGTTGATTCGTTGGCCCGGTTTACTGCACTTAGACACAGACAAACACACAGACGTGCATATGGGGAACAGATGGATAGAAGAGATTCACTAGGCTGATGGGCGAAATGGCTGAGTGGCTGCAAGGAGTTTTCTATTTCTGTTTTTGCATACGTTTCTCTTCTGCTCTTTCTTGCGTCTGCATGATCCCAATGGGCAAGTTCGGCTTGTTTTTGTCAATGTGTGCAACTGTGCTGCGTTAAGTGTGCTCAGTATAATGCATTTGTGCGTGTAGGTGAGCGCTCATCTATGTACATGTGCATGTGATTATGGACATACTATAGTGCATTATTGTGTGCATGTGTGTCTTGTGTGTAGGTCTTTCTTTGACTGTGTGTGTGTGTCTGTGACTCTGAGGTTGCGTGGGTGTGTGTGCGTGTGTCTGAGACATGTGCATTTGGCAGTGTAATTTAATCAGTCATCGGTGTCCAGGGCTTTTAGAGAAGTACGTGTTGAGTCTAGAGCAGCCTTCGTGCCGTGACACCACAGGCCAGAGTTAATTACCAACCACACACGACAACAAAAAGCTGTAATTACACAGAACCACACCTGTATCACCCAGCCAGTCATAGCCACTTCCAGTCTGCTGCGCACACCACCAAAAAGTTATCCAAACAATACTCATTCTCCCGGTGCATTTCTCACCGACACTTCAATAAGGTAAGAGAGTGAACGTGGTTCGATATCGGCTCGCTAGCAATTATCTATGAGCTCAGGGGATTCGTTACAACTCGGACCGTTTACTGCCCTTATCAACTATCGTTTCATACCGTATAGCTCCTGGATAAACGCCGCGGCTTCGCTCCGCTGTTCATCCATACGACCAGAGTGTTTATCAACTTCTCGTTTTCCACCTTTAATGTCCCCCAGACGTGTTCCCGTCTGTCGGTTCGAACGCACAGCGGTGACAGTAAACTAAGCTACGCACTGGTTGCGTGATGTGTTCACCGCTAACCCCCACTTTGCAAATAGCGGTGCACCGAGTACAGAAAAAGGGAAATCATAAAAGCCAGCTTGTGGCACAGACGGGGCACACTGCAGTCGGGCATGCAGATTAGAATGTGTGCATTCACGTATGTGTGCGCCTGATTATGCACACGCTGTGCATCTTACGAGTGAGTGTCGCAGCAAGGGAGAACATTGCTCTGTCAATGTTTGATGTCGATTTACTGTGTGACACCAACATCTGCAGCCAGCTCGGTTATTATTCCAGTTGCAGAAGAGTCTTCTGGGCCAACCTTATATATTGGCCATTGCTGCTATATGGCCTTGGTATGCAGTTCCCTTTCCCCTACTCTTTTCAATACAAATGGAAGGGTTGTGTGAGTGTGTGGGGTGGGGTATGACACTTTATCACTTTCCACTAGCAGTGGGTGACACATCACATTTCTCTCCATATCGAAATCAGTACTTTGTTTTTGGTGTTTGAATGCTTAGAAATGAATGAATTCAACAGCTATTGAGAAAATGTCATTACTGTGAAAAGTGTGAGGTCATTAGGTATGGTTAAAAATGAGGAAAACAAGTGATTCATGTTTTAGACCGAGTAACATTCCAGGTATTACATTAAAAGACATCATTATCCAAATGTTTCCAGTTTGATCATGATCCCGTTTGTCTAGCCAATTACTGTCTGGTACGTGTCTGGGTCTAAATTTGTCACTGTAGCGCCAGATAGCAACATTCGTTTGTTGAACCAATAATTCGAAAGGATTCTGTAATTGTGAGGGCTATTTTGAGTTTGCGTGAAAACAAAAACAAAACAAAAACCCCCAGGGGAGCAGCAGATGGCAGGCAAAGTGCTTCATCCATGACACCGGATGGTCGATTTAGTATCCCGACTTAAGAAAGGATGTTGATTGAATAGCACTGATGTGCTGACAGAGTGCTGTTACTTGTTATGTGGCTATATTTACCTCCGCCCAAGTGTGACAATCCATTAACTTGGAGCAACTAACATGTCACTTTAGCATGCGCCAGTGATCGCTCATCAATGCATAACGGCTACGCGTTGCAGAAGCGTGTCGACCAAACACACAGCTCACACACCACTCATAAGGACATGCGGGCACCCATCATTTCTGGCAGAATGCAAAGGAAGAGGGTACACATACATCAGATTCTCAAGCACGATTCTGTCACACTTGTCACTTGTCACATGGAGGCATGGAGTCTGGCATTTGCATTTAGATACATTCTGCTGTATTCATACGCTGACACACACATGCACACGCCTACGGCTGGCGATTTGGGCCATTGTTATCTTGGCAATCTTGTTGTACGAGCTTCCATCGCTGCACTTAAGTGGTCTCTCAAGAGAGCGGGAAGAATAACTCAGATTACGGTATTATGGTAAAGAGAACAATACAAGTACACCCGCCTTCTTAAGCATAGCTCCCCACGCCCAGCCCCGTAGAGACCCAACACAGAGTAACCGTGGTTAAAAGTCAAAATATAACACTCACCTAAAAGGAACTTCTGTGGCTATTAAGTAGGATATTAATATTTATAGTGTCTGCCCATTTAGTTCTGTGTGTGTGTGTGTGTGTGTGTGCGTGTGTGTCTGCACAAAATCAAACCACAGCATAGCCCACTGCAGCTTCTGCCTGGCTGTATGGAGCGCAAACTATAAAATGGCATGAATTAGATATGAGCTAGGATAGACACATCGCACGTTCCTGTTTGTTTAAGCTGTTGCCTCCGCCACCGCCAACAAAACCCACACCTGCCACTTCTACCTGCTGGCTCGCTCACACTGTGCAGAGATTAGAGGACGGAGAAACCAAACGGCATATCCAGATGCAACAGGAAATGGTCGTCACAGTAATATAGTGCGGCAGCTTCGGATAGAAAGAACATCCAACAGAAAGTCGGATGCTGTAATCATGGTAGATCAACAGCAGGTCTGGCGTTATGCCGTGGATTGGATCTCTGACTGGGTCTATATGATGTTACAGGGCTGTATAGACGGGTTGGCGTTCAGCAGTGCAGGCTGGGGCGTGCAGATACAGGACCGAGCCGGGCCCACTCCACTTGCGCTGATTGATTTCCCATCAGTTTTGTATCCCTGATAACTGCATGGCTGGATGGCTGCGATGGCTCCAAATTTCTCACCACAACCCTGTGCAGCTGGGCTCTTTGTGTGTGTGTGTGTGTGTGTGTGGGGGGGGGGGGGGGGGGGAGTGTTTCCGTCCCATGTGTGTGAGTGTATCTGTGTGTTTCCTTCAATCTATGAAGTGAAAAGGTTTGTGCGGGTGTGTGTGCTCGCTCAACCCAGCGTGGTCCAACACACAATACGTCGGCCTGCACTACTGCTAGTGATACACGCTGAATGCTAAACACGTCTCCACCCGCCGCTACAGCTCACTCCTCCTCTCACGACACACACTCACATCGCCAAATTGTCTCGGGTAACAAATTAGCTGAGACAAACAATAAGAGGAGACAGAGATAAGGGAGGAGGCTTTCAGTTTCTCTTTTTTTGCGGAAAAAAATGCGCGGGTAAGATGTCCGTTTTTCCACCCCACTCATTTATCTCAAGCTAACCTAATTGCGATGCAGAGCTCACGCAAAACCAGCGATCGTAATGTGTGCTGGTGTGCGTCAACGTCTTTTGTCTTTTGACCTTGGTTTGAAGGTGCTTCAGTCAGCTTAACGATATGAACCCCCCCCCCCCCACACCATCTGGGTGGAGGCCTTAAGGCAGTAAAGGATAGCCCTACAGATATTACTACTGTAGAAGTGAAAGGAGATGGATCTTCTCCTTGGTCCTGTTCACCTCCATGTATGGAATCCCATCAGCTGAATGTTTTCTTGTTCTCATCTTTTTAAGGAGCCCATTTATTAATTGCCTCCAAAAACATAACACTTCCCTTGCTTGTCTCTGCTGCCAGGGTTGGGGTCATATCTCATTGTTACGTCTGCATGCGGAAAACAACTTGGTTAGGACTGTCTCGTTTAATTGTTATGTATCTCATCGAATGTCGAAACTAAACAGGATTTTCACAAAAACGTTTTTAGGGCATGGTAAGAAAATGTTTAGCTTTCATGACTCTTGTTTAGGTAGTTGAATTGTGTGTCTTTTGAATAAATATGTATAGATATTGTTTTGGGTGTGTGTTTGTGCCTATGTCTGCGTATGCTTGTTTGTGCATGATTAAGGAAAATGCAAAAGAAAATGGTGTCAGCTTATTCTCTTAAATTATGTTTCCCCAACACTGCACTACCATTTGCATAGGACGATGTGATGCAAATGAAAGCACAGACTGCATGGCTCACTAACAAGGTTGGTGTTTTTGATCCATAATTAAACAGTGTTTTCCTTTCATAGAGTCTGTGGTGCTAAAGCAGTGAGCTGGATGTTTACCCCCCCCCCCCCCCCCTGCCTCCTCTCTCACCCCGGCCCCGTTATTGGATATCACAGCCCTATGCTATCGATCGGTGGTGCAATTTGGCTATTGATTGGGAGTGGACGCCATGATGTCGGATGAGGGGGTGAGGGGGAGGGGAGGGATTGCAGCGCCCAGAGTAGCGTCGGAAATACCAGTGGCTGAGAACGTATGGATGAATGGGTGGACATGGAGATGAGGGGTTGGAGGGGTTGGAGAGGTTGAGGGGGCGTGGCCCGACATCGCCAACTCCGTCGGGTCGGTTCTGTTGCGGTGGCCCGATCGCAGCACGGGGCCAAAAACTGTAGCACAGTCGCATAGCCGCATCGCTCCGCAACAACAAAACGACAAAGCCTTTTGCAAGGGGAAAGAGCATTGGCATAATTAATTTCTCCCTCCCTCGCCTTCTTGTACACAAACACACACAGAGACACACACGCACCGACACACAAACACACTCTCTTCCGCTCCCCATGGAAGCCACAACAGCAGTTAGATGAGTTCAGAGTGAGTAAGCACATTGACTATTCCTGACACGTGCCCCTGCCCCCCCCCCCCCCCCCCCGCCACCACCCCACACCCCCTTTCAGTGGTGCAGTTCATCTCAGCCTAATATTCTCTGTGACAGACATTGCCTTGCCAATTGTCTTCATTTGATCATTTCAATTGACCACAATTCACTGCGGAGGCGATGGTGGGGATGTAGGGGGAGGAGGGGGAGGAGGGGGGGGGGGGGGGCTTTTGTCGGCTGATGGGCGAGAGAAGAGAGAGAGAGAGAGAGAGAGAGGGGTTAGAGAGTGCATGAGTGACTGTAAAGGCGAGATAGGATGCAGATTGAAAGTGTGAGTGTGTGTGTGTGTGGGGAGGGGGGGGGCTAGGAGGTGGTGTACATTGGGGCGCTAGGGGATGGCTCTCTCCCCCCCCCCCCCCCCCCGTGCCTGGACGGCCTGTCCTGTGATGGTGTGTTTATAGCAGTGATTGCTTCCTGCATGGGGAAAGGCCCCGCATTTTAAGTGGCTCATAAATGGGGATCTTGTGCCTGCTCCCAATACCGGCACGCAACCCTCCCAGCCATCCAACTATTCATCCATCTATCCATCCATCAATTCATCCATCCATTCATCCATCCATTCAGCCGTCCATTCAGCCGTCCATTCATTCAGCCATCTATCTATCCATCCATTCATCCGTCCATTCACCCATCCATCTATCCATTCATCGGCATGGTTACTAGAAACAGGCCCTGGCCTGGCACGCCAAATGCAATCAGATACCCCCCCCCCCCCCCCACACGCACACACACAGCCTCGCTCTGAGAGGGTGGCGGGGGGGCCCGGAGGGTTCTTCGTCATCCCCCTTCATCATCATCTTCATCATGTGACACACGCCGCAGAGAGGTGTTAGAATGAGCTGCGGGAGACGCCGCCGCTGCTGCTGCCTCACACGGCCCTCGCCGCATCAGCCGCACGCACTCCTCTAGAAACAAGTCTCTCTGCTGTGTAATTGGTATAGGGGGAAGTAAGCACAGGGATAAATACCCTCGGATTCAACGGCTCCTATGTCCCCCTAGTCGTTGGCTGCTTGGTTTCCGAGTGTTATAAACGAGGTGTGTGTGTGTGTGTGTGTGTGTGTGTGTGTGTGGGGGGGGGGGGGGGGGGGGGGGTCAGGAGCACTGTCCTCCATACTGAAGGCTTCCGATTGAAATAAATCTCAGCGCTCTGTTTTATTGGATAATAAATTGGGCATGAACGATGGATATGTGCCTTGTTGTTTATCCTTTTAATAAAAGCAGAGTGTTCCGTACAATTGGCCTTATGCTGCCTGTGCGGTTTAAATAATTCAGAGGCAGATCAACACGCAAAAGCACACAAAAGTAAATGCCAATTCATGGTTTGGTGTTCTGCAAGGACACAGAAGTAGATTGTGTTGTGATCCATTATTTCTATTCTCCTCCCCACTTCAGTCCTGCCCTTTCTCTTGCTGAGTGGAGATATAATGAAAAGTTGCCACACATGCAATCATCAACTTAATCATCATTGTTAAACTCCAAGCATGCCTAATATAAATGTAGGATTACATTGTGTGTGTGTGTGTGTGTGTGTGTGTGTGTGTGTGTGTGTGTGTGTGTGTGTGTGTGTGTGTGTGTGTGTGTGTGTGTGTGTGTGTGTGTGTGTGTGTGTGTGTGTGTGTGTGTGTGTGTGTGTGTGGGGGCGCGCGCTCATGCGTACCCGTGGATACCTATGGGAGCTTGTTAGAGAACTGCTCGCCAAAAAAGAAAAGAAAATCATTCCTGGCACACACGGGCGGTTTTTCCTCACTTACATCATCATCAGATTACATTTCGAGATGTACGAGTTGGCGTGACCCGCTGTGCGCATGAAGACGTCTAGCACCACGCGCGCACGTAGGTTCGGCGGACGGGGTGCTGTCTCGATGCTGTCATCGTGATGAGTGGCATGTCAAAAGAGACTCAGCTTTGCCGGGGCCTTAACTTCTCCCGCGGTAACTCCCGCTGGCGCAGAGCCAAGGGTAAAACGCCTCGTGGCTGTCACGAGCTGCATGGCTTCCTTTGCAGACGGGAGGCACGAGCCGCTGCTGAGCGGACACGCGCTGACTCTTCAGAATAAAGAGCTGCCACAAATAGCGCCACGAGACTTATTTTTTTACTTTACTCCCATAGCGGGAAAAAATACAATAGAATTTCAACGTTTTGGGCATTTGATTCGGAAAGATTAGGGTAGGCCTCGTACTTCCCACACATATGCCGTCACGTAATTTAATGGGCTTGGTGCATTCATCATCATTTATGTATTTTTTTCTTTTTTTATATAGGCTAATTTTAACAGGTACGCCTAGATATAACTGACTTCCCCCACCGTCTCAAAATCCTTGAACACGGGCTCAACAACAACATACAGAAGTAGCCTAACAAACGCAATGTCCAATATTTTGCCTATAAAGTTAGAAGCGCAACCGGAGGCAGAAACAGAGGCAGAATACTGCGGCGCAGCGATTTTAAAGACAAAATAGTGCAGTATCTGACCGTAATACATTTAAAACAGCGGATAGATTGACAGAGAAAGCACACATGAATAAACCCTATATCTTCCATGACCAACACGTGAAGCGGGAACGATGTCAGTGCGACCCTCTCCTCGTGCTCGTGAAGCCGTGTTAACACACACACACACACACACACACACACACACACACACACACACACACACACACACACACACACACACACACACACACACACACACACACACACACACACAGGGCTATAGCATGTTCCGAAACTGTTCCGGTCCCTCAACACAACCACCGCCGCGCCGATAGAGAGACAGAGAGAGAGCAAAAAAATAAATAAGCTCAATATACCGACGTCGGTGATTTCTTTTTCGTTATCAAGTACATAGGCTTACCTCGAGTGCTTATTCGCCGTCCAGAGTGCTGAATATCGCTATTCCCGGGCAGTGCTCTGGAGACGTTTAGTAATCCGCTGAGAGCCACTGAAACGCAGTCCAAGTCATGCGGCCGTAAGTTACATCGAAGAGCCCCCCCGATCCCACTTCCAGCCGAGCACAACACGGGGAAAGGGAAAAGATGAGGGGAAAATAGAAATGCAAACCGACAAATTGCAGGTCGCCTTTAGGGGCTGTAAAGCTGACTCTGGCTACGGGCTGCTTTTGCCCGGGTGTAGTTTGGTCTGCTATACGCTATTTGCTTCTTTCCACAGGCTACCACAACCACCACCACGCTTCTCTCCCTCCCTTCTCTTCTATTTCCACCAAGCCTCACTCCTCTTTCCCCTCTCCCTCTCTCGACCCCCCCCCCCCCTCCCCCTCCCCATTTCTCTCTCTCTCTCTCTCTCTCTCTCTCTCTCTCTCTCTCTCTCTCTCTCTCTCTCTCTCTCTCTCTCTCTCTCTCTCTCTCTCTCTCTCTCTCTCTCCATCCCCACACGGGAAGGGAGCTGAATAGAATTTATAGTTAATATACTTAGTGAGTGTGATAATGAATGGTATTTTGTGTCTTTGCATTCCTTTATCACGTCAAAATGCTGTAGTAAATGACAGCAGCACTCATAAAAGGTTGAGTGGGGGCTGTGGCTATATGCTCCACTGACAAAAAATCCCATCCACTGACTACCTAATGCTATTTGCAATCAATGAGAGACAAGCAAAAGGAAATCCAACGTGCCTTGCCACTTGTTAATGCTGTTCAAGTTATTGAGGAACACAAACATATTGGCATCCCAAAACAATATATAATTTTTTTTTCTTTTGCAAGCCACTTGAGAGAACTCGTGATAACATCCTGATATCCACTTTTACCTCTTGTATCGATGATATTTGGCTGTGATATGGCCTTGGCTATGCAGTAGTTTATTCGGAAATATGGCCCCAGCCTTGGGTTCTACCAAAAAACTCCAGCCAATCAGATGCTCTCGCTCCCTTCGCTGTTGTCGAATCCGCTTCGAAAGAAAAATCCATAATATATGTATGAGGAAAGCCGTCCGTGTTGGGCTTTGTTGTTCATCTTTGAACATAGTTGCTCAGTCCATCCCAGATTTAAAACAGTTTTCCACTGCTCCGTAAATTGCTCCACTCTCCATGGCCTCCGCAGTCCTGTTTTTAAGCGCGGAAGTGAGCGGTGCTCCTTGTCATGCTGAACTCAGAGTCCCCCCATCCCCCCCCGGGAACTGGAGCTGGGTGATATCAGCGTGGTCTCACGAGCACAACTTAATGCCCATTTTGACGTTAACAGCGGGGAGAGAGAGGGAGGTTGGTGTGACGTAGCATCAGGGGAGCTTTGATGGTGAGGGATCTGAAGGTTATCTTCGCCTCTTTTTATTTTTTTCTCTCCCCATCCACGTCAAAGTGAATGCAGA
This sequence comes from Gadus macrocephalus, assembly GCF_031168955.1. NCBI lineage: Eukaryota > Metazoa > Chordata > Actinopteri > Gadiformes > Gadidae > Gadus > Gadus macrocephalus. The sequence goes on along the minus strand of NC_082402.1, from coordinate 9,703,208 downwards.
ATGAGTGGTGTGAAATATTGAGCTTTCCCCCCCCCAACGGTCGCCATAACTCTACACCTCTGCAGCCTCCATGTGTCACTTTCCCTCATTCTTTCTATCTTTCAATAAGCCGAGCGTATTGGTGTTCCAGGGAAGGCCATTCTTTGGATGTTTTAATGGGAGCCATGTGCTTCCCCTTCAGACCGTTTTCTCTGAAACTACAAGCCGACTGCGGCAGAGTATACGTCTGCAGCACATATGCTTTTCCCGCTCAGAACTCTCAGCCAGACATTGCTTTCAGCGATCAACCCCAAGCCGCCCCTCTCTCTGGGGCCTTCGCTGAATTAGCATGTTGCGTTTAAAGCTAAGGCGTGCGGGGCTGAATACCAACACACAACTCGTGCCGGTGAGTGCTGGTTTAGCTGCTAGCCTGCTGGCTAGCTCCGCCGTATAGGCTAGGCTTAGCAGCGCCTGATAAACTTGACCCATTGTGGGTTTCTTTTTTTACAAAAAACCAACCCTGCGTATGGCGCAGGAAGATTAGTTGGGGGGGATTTGACATGCTCTGGTTGCCCTTGCTTCGCTCCCGGTCTTCCACCACTCTCTTTCCAAAGTTTTGCTCCTTCTCCCTCATTAAGCTTCAACATAACAGGAGATGGTACTTCCTATTGGGAAGCGCATGCACACGGTTCTGTGCACGTCAAAAGATGAAACACACCCGGGCTTTACTTTCTGAGGCTACGGGTCATTGCTGAGCTGGTATGGGATCAAACCCGATGCCTTTCATCTGGGAGGCTCTCCAGCCTGCCATCTGAACCTGGGTCCATAGCGTCGACTGTATCCTTCACCACCAATGTTTTATATTTTGTTGCGTTTACTTTTGCTATTTTTTATTTTTTTTACAAATTTCAACGAATACATTAGTTTCTGTAACTGCGGGTTGTCCGTTTCTTGCTTGCTCTGCCTTTTTATTATGAGCTGAGCTCGGATTTATTTGCGCATTGTAGACCACATAGCTATGGCCGTGGATTTTGCTGTGTTATGTGTACAAAGCCAATCAAATTATTTTGTTTATGTGTGGTAGTCCATATTTATCCCAGTCCATTGCATATTGGTTGGAGAAAAGAAAATACATAAAGATAAATGTACTGTTTTCCTGTTCCTACTAGGGTGGTAAATTGAGTCAGCTTGAAATTAGCATTATTGTGCTATACACAAATGCTATCTGCAGTAGAGATGATGAGCACGTTGTCAAACAACGTGTCTGGATACCATCTGCTACCTCACGAGGTTTGTTTTCCTGTTATAAAATCATTTGGTATTGTATTGTTTAAAGAGCAAATCATACAGTCATCTCAGCTGATTACATTCTACGATCAAATACAACCAGGTTTATACAAGTCTCTTCCTAGGGTTACAATATGTATGATAAGTATTCTTAGAAAAACATAATGATCCTCATGGCTAATCACAATGAACGACAAGTACAGATAAGTTAATCCGATCCTCCTTCTGTCGTTCAAATTACATGTGTGTATTCATCAAATCAAAATGATATGCCTACACATACTAATGAAGAAGGACTTAACCCCCGAAACAATTTCCGGGGTATGTCTCCGACGCCATGTCCCCCCCGCTCCCCCCACGCCCACACACACTTGAGGACCTCCTGGGCTTTCTTTCATCTGTGGCGTAAACATGGCTTCTTACCACTTCAAAAGAGGGGACCTGCAGCCCCTCTCGTCTCCCTGTGCCAGTCCAAGGTGGTCTCACACACACACACACACACACACACACACACACACACACACACACACACACACACACACACACACACACACACACACACACACACACACACACACACACACACACACACACACACACAGCAC
>NC_082402.1:9686337-9698837 GCF_031168955.1 Gadus macrocephalus | reverse complement strand
AGCGCTATCACATAAAGTCCATTTGCAATAAAGTCCAGCAGCAGTGCAATGAGCGGGACCACACAAGGATATCGGTGGATGTGGACATGGACAATCATGTCTCTAAAATGAAGCCTCGCCTCAGTGCTTCCAGTTTAAAAAGCGTTGCAAAGTGCTTTGCTTGGAATTCTAACTTCTAACTTAATAAATTGTGCTCCATTCTGTCACATCTCCCGACTTTTGAGTGTGTACCCTTTGAAAGGAGTATTTTAAGGACACATATTTTTAACCCTGATGCTGATTCCAAGTTGTACAATTTCTGCCCCCTCCCAAAGCCGTCCCTACAATCCATTTAAATTCAATAGATTATAGGTTAGTTTTGATTAAAACTGGCCTATATCTGTTTGATTGTTATTTTGTATGATTATGTGCAATATGGTACAAATCTCACTAATAACATCATTACAATTTGTCTGACTTTCTTCATAATCGATGTCCATGTTTTAAGGTGGTCTGCATTGATGTTTTGGTTTGACATTGGGGTGCCTTAGAGACAAAAAGGTTGAAACCATTGACCTTCTCTCTAATACTGCCCTCCTCTCCATCCAGGGAAGGAGAGAAGCCTCCTGCCATGGGTTTCCCCAAAGAGTGCTCCCTTTTCCCCGCTTTGTTCTGTAGGGGGTTTATCCCCCCTCTTGGGAGGGCTCAGAGTTAGTCAAATCTCTGCCTGTGAATCCCTTTGAGACTTTAACTGTGATTAATAGCGACACAAATAGCCTTCACATGAAAAAGCCCCAGAAAGCACTCCTACCCCCTGCTGTGATCATTTACTGTTTATTTTAGCTGGTGAGCTACAGTTGGGATGTGGAGACTCTGATTAATGGTGACTGGTTTAAGTTTAAGGATATTTGTTTTCGCATGTATTTATTGCAGTTCTTAACTTAAAAATAATATATTTATATACAGATTGTCAAACATCGTCAAACATGCCTCCCATGAGTGCGACGTTGGAGTGCTGGTGACAATCACCAGTTGCTCTGAATGAATAAATAATGTAAAATATAAGCCTCTGCATGTGTCCAGTGGGAGCTGTCCTTGGTGCTGAAGTCAACTGAAACAAACATTTGGTAAGAGCTAAGCTCCGGGTTGATGAACGCTGTTGAATATTTGTTCATCCTACCACTTTCTAAACTATACAATACCTGCATTGGTCCATTGGAAGGCTTCCGGACAGAAAAATACCTTTTCCAGCCAGTAAGGTCTTCTGCAATGCGGCCCGTCTTCAATGACTGTCTGGACTGCGGGTGTTCATGTCCCAAAGCCACATTGCTAGCACGGGTTCCCCCCATGCCCAGAGGCCCCTAACCACAAGGGACTCGCTCAGGCCTGGCTCTTGGCCTGGCTTAGGGAGAGCCCTGAGGGCTGACCATGAATAATAACATGAAATATTATTCTTACAATATGGCCCCAAAACAAGATCCAGGAGAGAACGCAACGAGAGTACCAGAGGAGAGAGAGAGAGAGAGAGAGAGAGAGAGAGAGAGCGCGCACTGGTTCACACGAGGCCTTGTTTGAGAGCAGAACTTAACACCTGCTCGATGATGAAAGCTGTGTGTAAGAGGGGGCCCGCAATGCTCCCACACTGGGGCCAACGTCAATGGGCTCTCCACCCGGACTCGTTAGGAATACAATGCTTTGGCTTTGGCTTACACCCTTTGTGTAGCAAGAAGAGAGAGAAGCAGAGAGACAGAGAGACAGACCCAGAGAGAGAGAGAGAGAGGTTCTGCTGATCCTCAGACATGGGTCGGGGTGTGTTTCCTGTGTTGGGAGCTGGCAGCGTGAGGACGGCTGGCCTTTCAGGTCCACAGCACCACAACCGCTCAACACACACAACCAGACACCGTAAAGTGGCCTTTGGGCAAAGAACACGTAACCGGCGTCAAATGCAGCGTGAACAGCAGCCACGGGGCACCAGCCCCCCGGGACAGGGGGGTTTGAGAACGTGTTTGTTATGCGTGTGTGTTGAAGTGCGAAGATAGGCATTTCATTTGGCTGGTGCAAATTGACATTAGAGTAATCTTTTAATCTTCTTATGGTGCTAACAAGACGGGTGTCATTTGTGGGAACCTTGTGACCGAGAGAAATCGGCTTTAAAGTCCAAGGTAAAGAGGAATGCTCATATACAACTTTTTAATTCTTTTTTGCGATACTTTTATATACTTTCCGTTGTGCGCTCTGCATACATTAACATAAGAGCCTTTCCTTTCGTCAAGAATTATTTAGCAGCCTAAGGCCATTTGCAATAGCCTTATGGCTACATATGTATTCCTACACTCATTCATGCATTGAGAGCTCAGATTGTGATTCTGTTTGTTCTCATTGATCAGTTTCTTGGTCAGTGATAGTATTGACTTCATTCTCTATTCCATTTACACATTTTATGTCTATTTTAAATCTATTTTTGTAGCTTAAGTCAAATGGATGTGGATATATACAGACTCCTATATCTAAACCGAGTACTGTAAATCTGATATAATATAACAACATTGTGAAAGATTTGTTATGATTCAGATCCAACCCCGTTTCCAACCCGTAGCTGGTTCATACAGATATAGCTCGATAAGTGTTTGACGGAGCGAAATGATAAACTATTCATCATAACACGTGTCAGATTGGACAACTTATTTTTTATACACCTACCTAGAGGAATTCATTATGGGGAAACAGCCCACCATGATGGAGCCGAGTCTGCTATAGGGTCGTAAGGCTTCTGTGAGATTCAACAACATACGGAAGCCCCCCTGAGACAATACGCTGAAACCTTCTACTCATAGATATAATTGAGTCTGGATCAACCTGAATCCTGTAGAGTCAAAGAATGGAGTGATTTGTCAGTGAGGCTCATAGACCGTATGCTGGGCTTCGTTTCTATGGGTCTATGTCTCCTTTTGCCAAGCAGAAGCAGACGTGATCGGTTGTTTGTTGTCCTTATCAAGCCTTTTTCCTCAGGGTGGAACAGTCATTGAGTACAACCTTTTGATGAACGACTCAAATATCGAATATATTTAAAAAAAAGAACAAGGAAAGGTCATATTATCAGCAGGTCTTTGGTGATGTGTGGTTATAGCAAGAAGGAAGAATGATTGGGAGGATTAGAACGCTAAGCAAATTATCTCTCACTCACTCACTCACACACACACACACACACACACACACACACACACACACACACACACACACACACACACACACACACCCTGTTCGACACACACACACACACACACACCAAGCCAAGTCAGTAGGCTATGGCAGCGTAGCTTATCTGGCCAAATGTTGACGAACTTAAACCTCAAAGAGAACACGCTTAAAACTCCATGAGAGAGAGTTTAAGGTCAACTTCTGTAATTAAACAGTGTCGTTTGAATTGTTTCATGTTATGGTGACTGCAGCCTTTCATTTGAATTAAACAGGCTATCACTTGTTAAAAAGCATTAAATGTTTCCAATGCGTTCAAAGAAAACCAGTTGTTACAAGCAAAGATAAGCCAAATGCCAAAAGGTGATTTAATTGATGGACAATATGTTGACTCTTAGTGTGAATGTGGCTAAAGGTGTAAATTGTATGCTGCTGGATTTCTTATGCATCAGGGAGCTAAACTAACCAACGTGTGACTACTTTTTTAGTCCTCCATTCCCAATTGTTAGCAGTATTTTATTTCAACTGAATGCAGTATTCAACAAAATAAACACATTTACAAAAAACATCCAGGCATGATGTGAAACAAGTTGTAATTTTTAGAAAATTGTAAAAGATTGGGAAACTGAATACAAGCCCTACACACCAATCAGACTAACTCAGGAACAGACATGCAAATGTATACATTTAAGGCTATTTAGCAGATGGTTTTATCCAAAGCAACGTATAACAGTGCATACACACACCGATGACGCAGTCAACCAAGCAAGGCGACAGCCAGCTCATCAGGAACAGTTAGGGTGAGGTGTCTTGATCGGGGACACCTCAACACTCAGCTAGGAGGAGGAGGAGCAGGGATTGAAGTAGCAACCATTCGGTTACAAGTTACCCCACTCTACCTCCTGAGCTAAGCCTGCACACGTCGGACACCGGATAGTTTGTAAACTTTGTTTGTTCATAACACCAGCAACTTGAGACTGATTATTGCCTCTCCGGCCCTTGACATTTGTTATGACGCTATAACCGATAGGGTTGACTTCATTTTGATTCATCAGCAAGCAAGCAAACGAGACATCAGCTCTCTATCCGCACAGTGCCAAGCAAAGGAGGGGGAGACAATTATCGGTCTTTATGACAAGACTTTGTTGAATACTCAATTCTGATTGATCAATCACGGCATTTTATTGTCTGTTATTTCTGAATAGCACACCGCTGCTAGGAATAACAGATAGTTGCTACAGTTTCAACACTCTGATTGAACAGTCTTTTTTTGGGGCTCAACTATAAAATCTTTTTTGAATTCAAATGATAGTTTTCTACAGTAAGTGGCAGTGTCGTAGGCGGGATATTGTTAAGGGAGCCGGTGATTTAGCAATAAGGCCCGCTGTATTACCCCTACGAAAGTGGAACTCTGCTACTCAGAGGGCCCTGCTAAATTGGTGTTGATCGGCCTAGTAAATATACACACATATATATATATATATATATATATATATATATATATATATATATGCATACTTTTTATGCACTGTACCGCTCAAAAGTTTCACTGGGGTTGGATCAGATCTTCCCTGCTGATCCTTATGTGTTCTGTTTTTTAATAATATATTTGCTCAGTTCAAAAACAGATGTACTCAATTCACAATGAGGAAAAGGCTCTTATCCACAGACTATGGTTTCTCAGGGGCTTATGTTTGTTTGTTGTTGGACAATAATGAATTCTTAATAACAAATCCCAGGAAAAATCATTGTATCATTTCATCATATAGCCTTATGAGCCTACTTTTTGCTCTGTATATATATATTTTTTTTTTAACGTTGTCTTTCAGAGGTTCCCTACAAACCCCCAACCAACCACTTTCAAAAGCCAACTGAAACCCAAGCATGGACCTCGCTAGACGTCACATTGAACACAAAGAATGGTCGATTATGGGGTGGAAAAAGGGAGAGGGAGATTGCAAATTCCACCCCATGTCGACAGTGGGTTTCCTTCAGTGTGTGTGTGTGTGTGTGTGTGTGTGTGTGTGTGTGTGTGTGTGTGTGTGTGTGTGTGTGTGTGTGTGTGTGTGTGTGTGTGTGTGTGTGTGTGTGTGTGTGTGTGTGTGTGTGTGACATTAATTCTGCCAAAGGGAAAGGGGGTCAAAAAGTAAGAGCAGGTTTCCAGAGGAGAGCGTTTGAAGGGGAGGGGGGGAGAGGGACAGGGGCGGGAGATGGAGAGGGAGATAATTGGAAGACGATAACGAGAGGAGTGGCGATGGCCGCCGCAGATAAGACGGCGAGAGGTGAAGGGCAGAGTGGCACCGGCGCGGTAATGAGAAAATGAACGAGACACGGAGTGAACACAAAGTACCAAAAAAAGAAAAAACAGGAGACACTTGTAAGGTAAAGCGAGGAGAAGAAATGGGGTAATTTGCAGCGCTTGGTTATAGGCCACCGGGTCGATAGCCTGGCGTCTTTTAATCGGACTTGTAAATGTTCCCCCATCACTGCCGCCCGCGTCCCCTGGCTCTCGTCCGTCCGTCCGTCCGTCCCCCCCCTCTTACCTCTTGTTGTTCTATATTGTATATTTTTAAACTTTGCAGTTAGGTAACAACAGGACACATGGCCTAGCATTTCATGTCACCACAGATCAGCGTTTGTGGCAATCGTCTCACCGCTCCTGTGGTGGTCAAAGAGCAGCACGGATAGCGGATAGTGTTCGAGCGTCTTGTCGCGTCCGCCTTTGACTTTCAGCAGACCTTCTGCTTTGCTCTCTGTGGAAGGTGATGGATGAAGAACTTGTAGAGTCCGCTGCCATGGTAACTCTTCTAGCCTCCCGACCCCACATCCTGTTTGACAGTATCATTTACTGGCGATTCTTGTTATCCAGTGCACTCAAATCAAATGGGCTGTTGTTCTGTTACTGTTCTGGTAACGCTCGGCGTCATGTTATGTTGATCCTGTTATGATAATGTTCGGTAAAGCCACGCAAACATGAACAGCAAGCGAAAGAAGCTTCTGTTAAAGCTATTGTTGAGATCCACAAATAATACCAGGTACCAAAAGGTACATGTATTTTCTTCCTCCTGATCCCATGTCTGGCATCACCGGGGAGCGGCGTGTGTGCTGGTCATCCTGTCACAGTGCCTTCATCCTGGGGCTTTTGTTGTCCCTAAGCACATTAACGCGATTCACAGGTGTCCTTTCATCATCATACCTTCTTTCTTTGTTGGATTTAAATAAGGGACTCGACCAGACAGTTCTCGGGTGGTCACAGTCTTCAGCAGGGTGGGGAGGGAGGGAGAGCGCGATTCCCAACTGAATCACAAGAAAGGCTTATATTCCACTTTTTTTACTTATTTTAATGAGTTTTTGGACAACAATGGTAACAATGCAATCGGTATTGAAGGTAGTGTCTGGCACCGTTGACTGGACCGACAAGGCTTGTAAACAGGAACAAAGCATTGCATAACAGCCTTGTGCTCTCGCTTTGAGGTAACCCTGGTTACAAATTCTATGTTTCGATTTTCAAGAGATATTTATTTGAACATTCTATTTCATCCATACTTTAAAAGTATCTGAACATAAGCATGGGTTAAATTCTGAAGCACGGCAACTGCTTATATATTATGAAAAAATGAAAGGGGGTTTTGATCATATATTCTTCAGGTTGTGGCAGAAATCTGCCATAACAATCTGCCTTTTTAGATTCTTGCTATTGAGATGGTACTAACATTTTAGAGGTACCCATATGTTCGTCCTAAGAAGGTTTTTCAGGCTGAAAATTCCTAAATGATGGTTAAAACCCAGAGGCATTCTATTACGGATAGAATAAAATAGCACCTCTAAAAGACTATATTACTCCAACAACCCACAAGAAACTATTTAGGCTGCTCCAGCAGGGCTTTATATACACCTAAAGAATAATCAAGCAGCCTATCGTAAAAGTGACATCCAATCTTTCAAAATAAAAGTATAGCAGCTATTTAAAAAGACCTGAATTGCATTTTAGATTAGAAAATAAAACACGCGTACTAAAGGCTTTATTCGTGAAATATTGTGAGGGATTACATTTCCTCTATGAAGCCATACTGAGCATGGGACCGTAGGGGAACATAAGTCAGGTTAACTGTATGGAAAGGCCCTAAAGACACACAGCTCTGGCCTGCTGGATCTTTGTTGCTCCACTGTCAATAGTTAAAATATAAAGCCCAAATCCTCGCCACATCAATTCTGACAGGTGAGGGTAAACGTTGTTATGATAAAAATAGAGCAGGCCTTATGAACTGGACCCATAGGCCCCGCTAGATGTATATATTCCTGCTGAGGTGGCAAAAACATAACACCGATGACTGCAACCGCAACACGCCCTGCATAACAACATATCCACACTACGGCAAGTTAATGCAACGCAGTGTCGCATTAATCGAGCAATGAAGATGACTGTCGCTGAAGAGACCAATGGGATGGCAGTAAGTTGAGACGCCGGTGGCTCCCTGGCCAATCACATCCTTTTTATGTGGCAATCGTCTCTAGAGCTGTGACAATAGCAGGTTCCATCGCAGGCCATCCAGTAAATAAATGGTCTTATTTAAAGAAAGGTAGCTGGCCTGGGCAAATAGGATAGGAAACAGCAGCAGGGAGCCAGGCCAAAAGCAGAAGCCAATTGTGTTTTTGTTGTGTGCGTGGGTGAGTGTGTGTGTGTGTGTGTGTGTGTGTGTGTGTGTGTGTGTGTGTGTGTGTGTGTGTGTGTGTGCATGGGTCCATTGTGCTCCTGTGTGTGTGTGCGCCCTAATGACGTATTTTTTTACGAGCAGTCCAAAGGCTGACCTTTCAGTCTTGCCAGCGAGTAGGACGCCCACGTGTCTCTCCCCTCACTCTCTTCCTCATCTTCATCGCCCCTCTCTTTACATCGCTCTTTCAAGGTCCTACGTCTCCTTCCTTCCTCCGTTTGGCTTCTCCTCGCCCCTGTTTCTCTCTCTCCTCCTCCTCACACGCAATGTTTTCTGACAGATCCCAACGCGGGCCACTTAACCCTTCCTGTCCATCCGTTATCCTTAGAGCTCAAGTCCGACGTTACCCTAGTTTTTCTAGTTTTCTCACCGACGATTTCTTCATTGGAAGCAATCAAGCGGCAACACCGTTCTGCATCGTCTGCCGCGGAGACCACTCGACGGTTAGCTCCGGCGTTGGCGCGCTCCGTAGTCGTCCAAAGGCAGGATAACACCGATTTCTCACAAAACAATTTGGGGTCTGGGTGATCAACCACTGACACCGTCCCACCTGGCTTCACTACATTTGTCAAAATCATTTCCGTGTTCCAATGTGTGTATCTGCCAGAGGACATTTCTGCTAGTTTGCGCGCCTGCCCTGAACGTGAACCACAGCAGTATAGCACCTCGCTTTTTGGGGTGAAAAAACATTATGCACTGTTTGCATGGTGGTTCCACTGGCGTGTTGTCCACAAACGCCACGTGCACATTGATGGAAGACATTGAGACGCTGAGCAAGGAGGGAAGGTTTTTCAGTGGTTTGACTCGCTGACCGGTGTTGTCCTTCAACAAGAAGCACTCTACCTCGGCCATTATGTGGAGAGTGGTGGGTTGACGACATGCTATTATCGAGATGTTTGGCATTGTCATGACTGACTCATGATCGCTCTTGAAAGAGAAACAAACAAACACTTAATTCCCCACAGCGATGTTTGCCTCACGCCCGCTTGCTTTTACGGAATCTCTGTCGTGCAGCACTAATTGCAATCTTTACTTTTAAGTCGATTTGGGTTCCTCCAAACATCTGTTAAATGGATCCACATAAAATGTGTGTTTCAGCATATCTGTCATTCCTATATTTCCTGGCACATCTGTGCAGCGCGGCAGGGAGCCTGCCGAAGCGAGAAGCCCTATAGTGCACGCGCAGTGCCCTACACACGCGTCTTCCTCGCGGTGGCTTGAACACACAATCCCCCGCTGCCCTTGTACCCCCCCCCCCCCCCCCCCCCCTCTGACAGAAGACGGATGCGCACAACCTGCATAAACCAAATTGAGTTAGCCCTGCCTGCTCTTTGCAAATCGCCCTGACAACCCGATATGGGAGAGAACACTCAAAAAGCATAAATTCTCGATGCCTGTAATCGGAAGTAAACGACTTTAGTATCAGTTATTGCCTTCTTTCCGTCGAGCGGCTTCTGTGTAAAGATGAAACTACCGTTGCAGGACTGTTGTTGTTAGTAGTGAAACATCCCAACTCTCTGATACATTTTTAATGCCCAGAATCTCCATCTCCGTCTCTCTCCCTCTCTCTCTCCCCCCCCACCCCCCCCCCCTCCACTAAAAGCATGGATGGGCTCCTCGCCTGGCGCGTCGTTGACCCAATTACTCTAAGTTGTATTCCCCTACCAACACCAAATGGCAGCCCCCCTCCCTCCCCCATCCAATTCGGATGCCCCCCCCAACATCCCCCAAGAGGATCAGCCGACCAAACACGGGCCATCCATCAGTCGGCTGTGCCAGCTCTCTCTTGCCACATTCATTACACTGACACACACACACAAATACTCACACGCACACACATACTCACACGCACACATACTCACACACACTCAAATATGCACAGATATGCTCCTACTAACTAATACGAAAATAGGCAAAACGCAAACCCCCCCCCCCCAACACACACACACACGCGCGCGCGCAACACACACACATACATACACACGAGCAAAAACACACACGAGTAAAAACACCACACTCACACAAGTTTAAACACACCACACAACACTCTACCACCCAAATACCCCAGATACACCACACACACACACACACATGCAAACACACACACACGCAAACCACACACACACACACACACACACACACACACACCACACACACACACACACACACACACACACCACACACACCACACACACACACACACACACACACACACACACACACACACACTCTCTCTCCACTGACGCAAGCCATTACTGCTTGACTGTCTGACACATGCAGGCGATTATTTCTTTCTGCACTGACAACCCATCACACCTCCACTCTTTGTTACATAATCCGCCCACCACCAACACCCCCCCCCCCCCCCCCCCCCCCCCCCTCCACCCCACCCGCACCGCCCCGACCCCACCTGTCATTACAATATGATTAAGCGCTGGGCAAAGCGCGGGGAGAAGGGGTGTAGCTGTTCATGACGAGGATTTCACACTCTGTGGAGGAAATGATGGGAGCTTCGTTTGCCCGGAATAGGTGACTAAGTACCGCCTACGCTAATGTAAATGCACTTCTGTAAAAGCTAAATGAAGATACTTAAATGCTAAAATCCCATGCTAAATAAGAAGAGAACACCAGGAATAGGGATGGAATTGAAGGAATGTTTTGGCAAAGAAACACAGCAACAATGTGTCCACTGTGCTTTATCTTCCCTTTCTTTTAAATTTGAATAGTGGTGCAAATTTTTTACTGAGGGTAATCCATTACTACTCTCCAGGAATGTGCTTAACTGATCAGATCGGCCTAGGCCTCTCCGGTTGGTTGAGTAAAATATTGATCCCCGACTCCATTGTGGTTTTTCCACTGCTGCCTAGTTAGAAGACTCTCGCCTGAATCAGCACACACTGAAGCACACACACACACACACACACACACACACACACACACACACACACACACACACACACACACACACACACACACACACACACACACACACACACACACACACACACACACAGAAGCACATACCTACACTATCCAAGTGTTGAATGCCAAGGCGTCAAAAGGTCCATTAGTAATTTCCCTTGTATATATATTGTAAATACTGTGTTCACCGTCGTAGGTTGAAGGAGCCCTGCGGTTTGTCGTTCACGTTGGCTCAACCATCGCACACACATCATCGTTCTTCTAGATTACATCCCTCAGACAGAGGGGCGCACACTGGTGTTTTGTTGGTTGTTTTTCTGGTCGTTCTCTACATTTAGACAGCTCTTTCAAAGAGAGAGAGAGAGAGAGAGAGGAGAGAGAGAGAGAGAGAGAGAGAGAGAGAGAGAGAGAGAGAGAGAGAGAGAGAGAGAGAGAGAGAGAGAGAGAGAGAGGAGAGAGAGAGAGAGAGAGAGAGAGAGAGAGAGAGAGAGAGAGAGAGAGAGAGAGAGCGCTGATTATGTTCGACGCAGAGGCCGCACGCACGTCAATAAACAGGAATAGATTGATGTAGGGGGGCTTAGCAGAGTGCTGGTGGTGGTGTCTGAGGTATATTGGGGGGGGGGGGGAATCACGTCCCTAATTCGGGGGCATTAGTTTAATGATAATAATAAAACGCTGAGCCAGGCTGAGGTTTGAGTTTATCCACTAACAGCCCGGCCCACTGCTCAGCCTCGGGTGGCTCCAATACCGCTGCTCCTACATGAGTCGGTTGACCCCTGTTATAATCCCTTCCTCTGTTTTCTGTGTCCGTCCTCCTCCTCCCTCCCTCACCGTCTGTCTGTCTGTCTGTCTGTCCGTCTGTCTGTCGCGTCCCGTCCGTCCGTCCGTCCGTCTGTCTGTCTGCGTCAGTCTCTCTCGCTCTCGTCCCTGTCTTTTAAAGGGCTTGCAGTACGGTGGTGATTGGCAGCTGCCTGAACAGCGCGCTTTAGGGTTGTCAGACCATCTGCCAATCAAACCATCTGCCAACACCGGACGCAGTTCAGGAAATGGGTTTCAAGCTTTAGAAACGTCTGATAACCAAGAATGTCTGTGGGTGTTTCTTTTTTTGGAGCAACGGGATACGAAAGCACATGCACGCATGCACAGACAGACAGACAGACAGACAGACAGACAGACAGACAGACAGACAGACAGACAGACAGACAGACAGACAGACAGACAGACAGACAGACAGACAGACAGACAGACAGACAGACAGACAGACAGGACATAGATACATGCATGAAAGCGATCGTATTGCAAATATTGATGTCTTCTTAGAATCAAGCAAATCCCTATCAATCACCCAGATATCGACATTGAAATATCCATATTACGGAAACTCTGGATATACAGAAAAACATAATTGTGATTTAAATTGCATTGCTTTTTTAAGAATAAACATTTGAGCCAAATGTAGCATCAGAAATGACTTGTAGGAAACGGAAGGTCTTTAAATTGAGGTCTTTGCAGCGCTCCCCCTTCTTACTGTGCCCGGCATTCGCCAGTGTCCATTGGCTGTCAGCATGGTGACCTAGCCAATTTTTTTTGCATGAATTTCATCAGAAATTCTTGACCTTGCCAGTGAATGTCTGGCTATGCGAGATTAGTGCAGAGCAAATAGCCTTTGGAAAAGGGGATCCTATTTAATCA
>NC_082402.1:9664542-9686237 GCF_031168955.1 Gadus macrocephalus | reverse complement strand
CACACTCGGATCACTGTTTAACACGATTACAGTCACTCCTGGGGACGCTTTCATCCAAAGCGACTGGCTCGTCCTTTTCTTGTGCCATTCACGCGCAGGTAAGGGGAAAAGGTTCCTGCTCATGCTCACCTACAGGTTGAACGTGTGGACTTTGGGCGTTGAACCCAGAATATTTCGGCTAGATATTCCGGCGACAGATCACAGATTAATTGACCTGTCTCCTTCTACTCCTGGCCTGGAGTGGAAAGAGTTTAATGGTGTTATGGGCAGTTTTATGCGACCAACGCTTCAGCAGTAGAGTTTAGAGCTTTTTCTCTTTTTTTTTTTACCGCTAAATAATTTAGCCCAGTGTTTGTCGTGGTCTCCCCGAACTAATTTATTGGTTTAAGTGCCCCTTGTCCACAAACCGGTGAGGTCTGGCCAGCACATTTTCATTGTCCTGCTGTAGGGCCACGGTGAAGGCTTCTGTGTGGAAAACACACCATCCTCTTGTCATCTTTCTACCAACCAATAACATGGGAAAAATCGGCACATCCCAGCACAGTCCATCCAGACAGTTATTTTTCCAGGTATTTTGGGGGATTTTAAGGCTGTCTGGTCAAGCTCAGCGCAATGCTGTCGCAAACCACAGAGCAACGGAAAGAAAAAAACCAACAAAACATAAAATCCATGCTCGCAATCAGGGAAATCTACAAGCCATTGACTAACTGCCATGAGTGGACCTTTCAGCTACGCCTCCCTCCCCCTCCCCCTCCCTCCCCCTCCCTCCCCCTCCCTCCCTCCCCCTCCCCGGCCTCCACTCCGCAGGGCCATCAGTGATTCTGAGCAGAACGGAGACTGCAGAGGATAGGAGGTCGGTTGGGGACTGGAGGGAGAGTTTTTATATGCAGGGTGGTGGTGTGGGGAGGGAGGTGGGGGGGTAATGGCAGTTTGGAGACGGGGGGGGGGGGGAGGTCCACCCGAGGGAACATCTCATGGATGAATGGCTGGGTGGTGGCGGTGGTGGTGCCGGAGGGGGGGTCTTGGGGTGTGATGGGAGGCAGTCCCACTGGTGGGGACCGAAATGAAGCCTGGCAAATCCATTTGGGTTCCTAGGATGCGCTGGTAGTTTTTCACACGTACGCTAAGAGGGAGAGTGGGTGATGGTGGGAGAGAGAGAGAGAGAGAGAGAGAGAGAGAGAGAGAGAGAGAGAGAGAGAGAGAGAGAGAGAGAGAGAGGAGAGAGAGAGAGAGAGAGAGAGAGAGAGAGAGAGAGAGAAAAGGGGGGGGGGGAGAGAGAGAGAGAGAGAGAGAGAGAGAGGGAAAAGGGGGGAGAGAGAGAGAGAGAGGGGGAAAAGGGGGGAGAGAGAGAGAGAGAGAGAGAGAGGGAAAAGGGGGGAGAGAGAGAGAGAGAGAGAGGGGAAAAGGAGAGAGAGAGAGAGAGAGAGAGAGAGAGAGAGAGAGAGAGAGAGAGAGAGTGAGAGAGAGAGAGGAGAGAGAGAGAGAGAGAGAGAGAGAGAATCCCTATGGAAACCGTAATGTAGGCTTCCTGGCGAGTACAAAAAAAAGAGATTTCCTGTTTAGAAGGGCCGAAAGGAGACCTAAAAGCCTACATTTATTATGTTTATCGTGAGAGACACTAAGGGATTATAATTTCACGTTGCCCCGGAGCACCCGGACGTCTCTGTTTCAACGAAAAGTTTACATTTCATGCCGACGTTTAAAAGACCTACTCAAGGACATCAAACCAGGAATAGCAGATTTTTAATAGTCAGTGAAAACAGAGAAAATTGCCTTAATGGTGAATTACTGGCAAACAAATTGAATCTGAGTGCAATCAAAATCTCAGTTTTTTATTTTTCTTGGTTTTGTTTACATCCCACATTAGCTAAATGTATTCATTTGAAGTTGTTTTAATGAATCCAATCCTCGTTTAAATGTGTTTTATTCCCACTGGAAACCACGCGTGCTAAGAAATATACACACTCAGTGTGGTAAGACGCTGCCAGGATTAAAGCGTGGCCCATTTATCATATTTGGATGATTTTTTACATGCTAAAATACCAAACAAAGATCCATCCCCATAGTCCCCCCCCCCCGCCCCCCCCCCCCCTTTACACGTCATATCCGATTGCAACGCAACCGAGGCAAACCCTTACATCCTATTCCCTGTCCGCCGTTGGTTCCGCCCGTTCTGCAGCCCTGGAGGAAAGCGTTGTAGAAAGTGCATGCTGCTGCTGAGACGCAGGGAGCAGTAGAGTGTTTAATCCTGATGAGTCAGAAGGGGAAACGCCTGCAGGGGGGGAGACCAGAGAGCGCTCACCTCCACATGGTGCAGCCTGGTTATCGAGGTTCCAGTGCTGCGCCGGTGGAACCACAGCGCACCTCCACGGGGAAAACTACCTGGATGAACATAGATGAACATAGATGCGTGTGTGTGTGTGTGTGTGTGTGTGTGTGTGTGTGTGTGTGTGTGTGTGTGTGTGTGTGTGTGTGTGTGTGTGTGTGTGTGTGTGTGTGTGGGTGTGTGTGTGTGTGTGTGTCAGGGAGGAGGGCGGCGGCGGTTGGAGAGAGCGTAGTTCGATAAAAGACAACGTACATACGTAGTTCGTATGTGTTCGAGTTGTCAATGTGTCAGTGTGTGTTGGAGTGTCTTTCGGGGTGTGTGTGTGTGTGTGGGATGTGGGTGTGGGTGTGATATATTTGGGTGTGGTTTTTGAACGGGTGTGTTGAGTGTGTACGTGTATCGAGGTGTGTCTGTGTTTGATTGCGTTTGTGAGCGCGTGTGTTTGTGTCTGCGTGTGGGCGGGAATTTGCGTTAATTAGGTTCTTGTTTACATTGATCGAAGGTGCAGGTGTTACAATGCCATCACACATTTCAGGTGTCTTTCATGTTTTTTATATTAGTTCAATCAAGATAACAGGAAGCAGCATAAAGCTTTGGATATTTTCTACTATCTCAATACAAAAGCCTGAGGCGTTAAAAATGTAAACCATCTTTATCTTGAAATTACTAAGCATTCCACACACATGACAAGTGTGTGTTTTCCCTATATTCTACTTCTACTTCAGTAATCTTCTTATTGTATCCATTCCTACACTTCCATATCCGTTGTACTCTATACACCAACCCTGCAGTTTGACTTGCCCGGAGACCAAGCCATCGTGTGTACATTGCTGCTGTGGTCCGGGACGGAAAACATATCCGCCCCCGCCCGATAACTCCAGCATTGCCTCGCCGACCGCTCCGCAACGGACACGCACAAGGAGAAGCTATTCTGCAACTGGAGGCTGTCACAACAGGGCCGGGGCGTTGGGACACCATGACAGCCACGGGGAACGGCAGGAAGGTGGTGGCGGGAGGAGCGGGGGGAAGTGGTGGAGCCATCGATTGATCCGGCCGTGTTGGATATCACATCGCAGCACGAAGGACTCTGACGCAGTGGCGGGATCCCGATAGCACACAGTGGCCTCCTCTCTCTCCTCTCTCCTCTCTCGCTGCCTCATCTCTCCCTCAGATCTGCCGCCTCAGACCCTCAACCAGGGGGCCCCCGCTAGGGCTGTCGGCCCTCGCTGTCATCCGCGTATTTCTCTCTCTCTCTCTTGTGCTCTCTCTCTCTCTCTCTCTCTCTCTCTCTCTCTCTCTCTCTCTCTCTCTCTCTCTATAGGGGTGTAGGAAGGGGTGAAGGGAGGTCAAATGCATTCCTCTTCAGTGTGTTTGAGCCATAGCATTGAAAGGACGTGGTAGCCCTTTTTTGAATCATGCCCTCCTTGTCTGGGCTCACCACAGCGAAATGCACCGAAGCCGCCGTCGGGTTGGAGCCGTCACAGTTTGCGCACAGTGTTCATCGTGGAGCTAATAGCAAAATCACCTGATCCCACGCAGCGTCTGACCACCTTTATTAGGCGGTTCATTCTTCCCTCCCCGCGGAGTGGTTGAAAGAGTTGACAGGTAATTACTATATTGACAACACCTGCCGCTTACTCACCTGATGGGTCCCTTGAGACACGCCCCCTCCTGTCTCTCTCTCTCTCTCTCTCTCTCTCTCTCTCTCTCTCTCTCTCTCTATGGATACAACTCGCCCCCCTGCCACCTCCACATTATCTTAAATAGATTTTTGATTGCATGACATTTCTTTGGTTAGGTGCAGGTGGGATTAATATTGCTTTTTATTCACAAACACACCCACAAATGCATACGCACACACGCACGCCTGGCACACACACGCAATCACATGGACTCATACCTTCTCACAATAGAAAGCCTCGTGCTTCAATGATTTTCTCGCTAGTCAAGGACAGACAGAATGAGCAGGACCATGTTATTGTATTCCCTCATCTTGTTTTGTTTTTTTCCCCAGATAGTGCTAAAAGTCATTCTTCTGTCAGGTTGCCTCTCTGACATTGACGCCCCTGTCAGCCTCCAGGTTGTGTGTGTTTTTTCCCTGTCACGATAGAAAGAGATGCTTTTGGAATTCTTAATCTGACGGTGCTTCTTCTTTCAGCCTGCCATTCCAGCATCCCTTCATCGCTTCATCAATCCTCCTTTTGATCCAAATTTAGGGAAAAGATTTACGTTTGTGTGGGAAGAATACGCCCAGTTAATTTGGGGTCAGGGGTCAGAGGGTGATGAACCCTTGAGGTGCACACAGGGTGTTGTAAATGCATCAGGCTCCAGGTGACAGTTGAGTTGAGCCTGAACCGACAACCATCCTGACTCGGATGGTCCTCCTGGATGTTTGATGGTCCTTAGTCTTACATTTCTGAATCATTGCAGTTTCACTCATAGATTCTTACTTTTGTGGTTTTTCCCTCTTGATCAACTGGTCGAGAACGGCACGGGTTCGATTCCCAGCGGGGTCGAACCACCCATGCGGGGGTCAGCCCAATTATGTATGCACACTCAAGGTATTATAAAATTGCTTTGGATTAAACCCACCACCAAGTGCACTACTATTCAATATCCCCTCTATTTTTGGAGGGGTAAAAAATAAATAAATCCATGAGCCAAAATACAACCACAGGGCCTTTTCTGCAAATGGCAGAGCATAGCCGTTTCCCAACTCTGGGAATTAGAGCTTTTATGGATTGAAGCACACATGGCTGCCGCCGTTATGTTAAGGACACAATTAAAGTTTGAGGACTTAATGTTGAGCTTGACTGGTGACAAATGGCCGCAGATTGTAACATGAATGCAAATAAGTGCAATTAACTGACTGGCACTTGAGCGATCGTGCAAGTAAGCCTGTTTTCATACATTGAGGCTAAACTATAGAACTGGTTATAATGAAAGTATGGGCAAGAGAAAAGCAGCAGAATATGTTCGATGCTAAGCTCTTATGTTGAAAATGCAGAGACAACACTCTGAATGTGCAAAAGAAAAAACGTTGAATAAATAACTTGCTTCAGTAATAGTTTATATACGCTACAAGATGTGCTTAAACAGAACTACATTACCAATGCAGATATTTAGATATGGGGAATTGTCCTTTGTGTGCGTGTTTGTGTTTGTGTGTGCGCGTGGCACTCACACATGCGTGCGTGCGTGTACGTGCATGTGTCCACTGTGTTGTTGTTCCACTGTGTGTGTGTAAGTGTAATTGTGTGGACGGTTTTGCACGCGTGTTGGGAAATCTAAGCACCAATTTAAGATAAAGCACTAAAGATGCAGCAGTCTACCTGGGAGCTCAGCACGCTACAAAGACTCTTTATCTTCCATCCACAACACAAAGCAGTCTTTACAGCTCCACACTCTCCTTCTATCTCGATGCTTCCCGCGCCGCTTCCTTTATATGTGTCAGCATTTGTTCAATGCACAAAATATCCGCACTGCAAACATTTAAAAAATAAAAGCATGATGACTATTTAGGTATGCAGATGCATCTGTCACTGCTGGCTTCAATTGCCAAGACCTTTACATATTGTAATGCAAGGACACGCGTTTAAATTGTGTTTGTCTAGAGAGAGCGTTGACGGCGAAGCTATCTCTCGCACGCTGCTTTTTATTCTTTTATGTCGCTCACCCGTTGAACTTTTCTTTGATGTTCATTTTTCCGAGACCATATCATCTCCTGCCATCTGGTCACACTCCTATTTCCAGCACTCGTTCTCTCACTGACTTTTTTTTCTCTCTATCTCACCCTATTCTTTTCAGTCTGTCGGTATGCACATTACCTTTGTATTACTCCCTCTCTCGCTCACACCCTCTGTCTCGCTCTTAATTATATTCCTTTACTTTTCTATAGTCGGGTCTTTCGTAAAGTCTGTTCCCTGCGGCAGAAAAGATAAGAAAGTTGTTAGTATAATATTTTCTTCTTTCTTTTAAGCATATTTTTTGAATTTCTACAGGGTACAAGGTGTGCAGACTTTATTTTGTTTAATAATTAATGGTTGTTGCAATTAAGTAAAAACTGTTAAAAAGTAAGCCTTGGCCAAACCCCGAAAACAGTTAAGCTGCACTAAACTGCCTAACAGTAAAACTTCAAAACTGTCTTGTTCCAAAAAATCGGAACAACTGAGATTTCGATTTCCCCTCTTCTTTGATCTGACATCAATTGCAAGACAGGAAATTGTTATGTAAAATGATAGTTTGTTGCATATTTGATAACACTGATACGTGTTTAGCTAGCATGTTAGCCCATCCGAGATGTTCCGATTGCATTCTCAAGTACTAAACATGCAAGAAAAATCAACAAACCCTCAAAAACCAACCAAATTGTCTTCAGCATTCAGACCTATATCGCAACCATCACTTTGTGACTCTGAGCAAGGGTTTGATTGTAAGGCCAGTTTGGGCAGTGTCGGGCCAGGCAGCTCTCCATCAGTCAATTGTGTCTGTCTTGAACCACAAAGAGCAGGGAGAGTAGGGGGTCATGTGACTGACCTATGTGCGAAAAACCCAATAAGTGCTTTGAAAAAAGCTTGAGTGAGTAAAGTAATTTTAATTATTCAAATTTCAGGTACGTTGTCCAATAAAACCCTGTATAAATAAGGGAGGAGGAGGAAGGGAGTGAGAGACACATTAAAATTCGTGTCCAAATGAGAACCGATTCAAGACAATTTCCCTTTCTCCTTGTGGGCAGAGTGTTATGTTTTTCCTTTTTTACAAGCGATCTCTCCCCTCTCTTGTACTTTTAATTGTATTACTCGTAATGAAACCAATTTACAAGCAATTTACTCCCTCTCTTCCCCCCCCTCCTCTCTCTTTCTCTCAATTGATGCCGCTCGCCCCCTGCGTTCTAATGACAGCGGTGTATGTGTGCTTGTGTGTGTGTTTGTGTGTATGTGTATGTGTGTGTGTGTTTGCATTTGTATGTGTGTGTGTGTGCTTGCAGAGTGATAAACTGCAGGGAAATGCTGGCCGCAGTGCGTTGTTTGTTTGTTGTTAATTAGGTACAGAGGCAGTCTTTCTCGGTGAGAGCATGTGTGTCTGTGTGTGTGTGCATGTGTGTGTGTGTGTGTGTGTGTGTGTGTGTGTGTGTGTGTGTGTGTGTGTGTGTGTGTGTGTGTGTGTGTGTGTGTGTGTGTGTGTGTGTGTGTGTGTGTGTGTGTGTGTGTGTGTGTGTGCAGCGGGGCAATCTGATGGCATGCTGACTTTGAGGACATATGCAACAAAATGATTATGGCAGACAAGCCCCCCAAGTGGTAAAATGTGGGCAAAGTAGACATATAATTTCTACCTGTCAGCTTTACCACCCATGTAGACCAGTGTGGTATTGGTAAGGCCAGGGATGTTTTATTCATATAGCACTCTTCCAACACAGAAACCTCTTATGATGCTTTCCATAGGCAGAGTCATATTGTAAATACATTTAAAGGACAATAATTTAAAGCCATTAAAAGAACATCGTTTACAAGGGAAATGTAAAATAGAAGTATTGGAGTGAAGATACCAGTGCATCGATACCTCTTCATGGATGAAAAGCCGCAGGAAACCGAACACTTTCAGACATTCAGGAGTCCAGCCAAAGATGCCGAGGCAATGGCTTCCCGCCACAACACATTGTGGTTGCTAAAACACGTTCCCCAGTCCAGTATGCTGCTCCTTGAAACACATTATAATAGTGGGTATTAGTCACATTTCTACTTCGGTTGTAGATCAAGTACATTAACATTCAGTTAATGAACACTTTCATCAGAATTAAATGAAAAGTGAGGCGGAAAACAAGTAGGAGAAGTACAATATGTTCTGTGTATTCACTTTGTCTGATTACACTTTTTTAAGGGCTATAAAGCAGGAGACTGTCCCCCAAAGATCCACACTGATGCAGCATTGGTTCATAATTGATAACCCCCACCTACCCACACACAGGAAGCAAGGCAGCCTTCATAGAGCAGGGGAGGGGTCCACATAATGTCTAAATGATAGACAGGGGAGCCGTTTAACTGGAGGAGCACTTCAATGAAAACGCATGGCTCATTGAATTGGAATGAACGAAACTCCTCCCAACTTGTTTTCTGATTCCTGTATTGGCTACATATATATATATATATATATATATATATATATATATATATATAAATAAAAAAAATATATATATACAAATATATACATTTAAAGGGACTCTCACCTTTGTTGCATTTTTACACTTTTTTTGGATAAGGTTAAATTGGTATTAATAAGGTAATAACACTCTAATATGCAAGACAGACCCACCAGGAGTAAAAACAAACAATTATTTTACTCTCATAATATTTAGTGAAAACTTCAACCAATACAATTCTTCGGACCGAAGGACCTTATTGGCCCTGGTCTGTTTGCTGCATGGATATATAAGGTTTTCCGTCTGCTTCTTGTGGCGCATTCGGGCCCGCGTCATCAAGGCGCGTCCTCAACTAGAGGGTTTGTTTTGGGGACTCTCTAAATCGACGCCACTTCGACCTGGGCGGGACTTTACGTCCTACGTCACTCACTCGCGATGGGTGTGCATGTGAGAAAGGTTTTGGCTTTTAGTGTCTATGGGTTGGTAATAACGGTTCTGATGATTTTTCTGATGGAAAAGTGATCTTTTATTTCCATAATCTTTGTTCAGTGAACGCATAAACCCGTTTGTTAGTTAGTAGTTAAACAAAATGCGATCTCTTTGTTTACAGTTACCAACGACCAACGTTTAAAGACGATTGGGGGTTCGATTCCCTAGTGATGCAAGGTTTTTTCTTTCATTTTGGACTGCACACACATCGCGAGTGTCGGATACTCGCACAATGTACACACATCACTGTCTTTACAATTTCTAGGCAACCGAAGTTTGAAGATTGTCAAGTGGTTAACTCTTGAACTAAGACCTGATGGGTTAGTGGTCAGAGAACAACTCATTGACGCGGGGATAAGGGGTTCGATTCCTTAATGAAGCTAGCTTTTTTCTTTCATATAGGACTGGATGTTTGTATGCCATTTTGCGTAACTTGTAGTTTATGATGAAGAAATGTTACTGGGGTTAAGGTTAGGGTAACGGTAAGGGTAAGACACAAAGTGTTTTTGCAACACAATATTTCTTACAATAACAAAGTCCAAAGTTTTGATGACTCCAGTAGGAAACTTAAGATACCTGGAAATGCCTGAGTGCTCACAAAACATCAACAAGTCAGCAGTGTGGTACAGGGTGATCATTTCTGATATACAGTACAAAAGCTGAAACTATTAGCCAGGAGTGGGAAAGATGCAGACGCAGACGTGGGAAGCAATAAGACACACCAACACACAGTTGCCTGTTGCAAAGTGGTTCAGAGTTTAATATAAATAGTTAGGATTAGCTGGTATGGCGTTATCTGGTATGGCTATAGTCTAATGTTAGCTTAGTTCGTGTTGTTTTGTCATGTCATTTGTAGAAATATAGCCTATATCATCACAGACTGTAGGAATGTCACCCACCCTCCATCGCGTACGACACTGACGCTCGTAATCCTGTAGTGCAAGGGAGTTTGTGCACAGATCCCTGAGACAAACGGCTACGCGCACACATGCACACCCATAGCGAGTGACGTAGGACGTAAAGTCCCGCCCAGGTCGAAGTGGCGTCGATTTAGAGTGTCCCGTTTGTTTTGTCCCATTTGTTTTCCCGTAATCTGACTGAGTGGTGCGGTTGGGTGCCAATGGTCTGGATGTCTTCCTGGAGCTCCAGAGTAGCGGGACAACGTCGCGTCTGAGTCCGAAATGGGTCCCGTAATAGGACTGAGTGTGGCGGTTGGTTGCCAACGGTCTGGAGGTCTTCCTGGAGCTCCAGAGTAGCGGGACAACGTCGCGTCTGAGTCCGAAATGGGTCCCGTAATGGGACTGAGTGTGGCGGTTGGTTGCAAACGGTCTGGATGTCTTCCTGGAGCTCCAGAGTAGCGGGAAAACGTCGCGTCTGAGTCCGAAATGGGTCCCGTAATCGGACTGAGTGGTGCGGTTGGGTGCCAACGGTCTGGAGGTCTTCCTGGAGCTCCAGAGTAGCGGGACAACTTCGCGTCTGAGTCCGAAACGGGTCCCCTAATCGGACTGAGTGGTGCGGTTGGTTGCCAACGGTCTGGAGGTCCTGAGAATCATCCAGGGGAGCGGGACCACTTGGCTTCTGAGGCCGAATCGGGTCCCCTTGTCGGACTGAATGGTGCAGTTGGTGGCCAACAGTCTGGAGGTCTTCCTGAGGCTCCAGAGGAGGGTAACTCTGTGAGTCTGAGTCCGAGATGAGTCCCCTAATCGGACTGAATGGTGCGGTTGGGTGCCAACTGTCTGGAGGTCTTCCTGGAGCTCCAGAGTAGCGGGACAACGTCGCGTCTGAGTCCGAAATGGGTCCCGTAATCGGACTGAGTGTGGCGGTTGGTTGCCAACGGTCTGGAGGTCTTCCTAGAGCTCCAGAGTAGCGGGACAACGTCGCGTCTGAGTCCGAAATGGGTCCCGTAATCGGACTGAGTGTGGCGGTTGGTTGCCAACGGTCTGGAGGTCTTCCTAGAGCTCCAGAGTAGCGGGACAACGTCGCGTCTGAGTCCGAAATGGGTCCCGTAATCGGACTGAGTGTGGCGGTTGGTTGCAAACGGTCTGGATGTCTTCCTGGAGCTCCAGAGTAGCGGGACAACGTCGCGTCTGAGTCCGAAATGGGTCCCGTAATCTGACTGAGTGGTGCGGTTGGGTGCCAACAGTCTGGAGGTCTTCCTGGAGCTCCAGAGTAGCGGGACAACGTCGCGTCTGAGTCCGAAATGGGTCCCGTAATCGGACTGAGTGTGGCGGTTGGTTGCCAACGGTCTGGAGGTCTTCCTGGAGCTCCAGAGTAGCGGGACAACGTTGCGTCTGAGTCCGAAATGGGTCCCGTAATCGGACTGAGTGGTGCGGTTGGGTGCCAACGGTCTGGAGGGCTTCCTGGAGCTCCAGAGTAGCGGGACCACTTGGCTTCTGAGGCCGAATTGGGTCCCCTTGTCGGACTGAATGGTGCAGTTGGTGACCAACAGTCTGGAGGTCTTCCTGAGGCTCCAGAGGAGGGTAACTCTGTGAGTCTGAGTCCGAGATGAGTCCCCTAATCGGACTGAATGGTGCAGTTGGTGGCCAACAGTCTGGAGGTCTTCCTGAGGCTCCAGAGGAGGGTAACTCTGTGAGTCCGAGTCCGAGATGAGTCCCCTAATCGGACTGAATGGTGCAGTTGGTGGCCAACAGTCTGGAGGTCTTCCTGAGGCTCCAGAGGAGGGTAACTCTGTGAGTCTGAGTCCGAGATGAGTCCCCTAATCGGACTGAATGGTGCAGTTTCAGTACGCCGTGGACCACTTTGGTCTGCCATCGTCAGTCGCTACGGTCGCTACTCGCTAC
The DNA here is from genome assembly GCF_031168955.1 of Gadus macrocephalus. NCBI lineage: Eukaryota > Metazoa > Chordata > Actinopteri > Gadiformes > Gadidae > Gadus > Gadus macrocephalus. The sequence goes on along the minus strand of NC_082402.1, from coordinate 9,674,485 downwards.
TGTCTGCCGTGGAATCAAAACAAACCCTCTAGTTGAGGACGCGCCTTGATGACGCGGGCCCGAATGCGCCACAAGAAGCAGACGGAAAACCTTATATATCCATGCAGCAAACAGACAGGTCTGTCGGCCAATAAGGTCCTTCGGTCCGAATAATTTTATTGGTTGAAGTTTTCACTAAATATTATGAGTGTAAAATAATTGTTTGTTTTTACTCCTGGTGGGTCTGTCTTGCATATTAGAGTGTTATTACCTTATTAATACCAATTTAACCTTATCCAAAAAAAGTGTAAAAATGCAACAAAGGTGAGAGTCCCTTTAAGGTATGTTGAAATGTTAAAACATAATTATGAACTACAGAAAAAAAAACATAGATTAATGAATAACTACAACAAAAGAACATGCAGGCACTTGATTTGATAAACTAAGCATGGGGTTAGGGTCAGGGTTAAATGTACAAAAAAATAAAAAAATGCATCCCATAATATGTACTCTATGGGCTCGGGTCTCATAAATAGTGTAAGAGTATCCGTCGAGAACACAGTGGTGGGTAATCGTAGCCCGGGACAGGTACAAATGGCCCCTCAGCTCTGCCGACAGGAAAATCAATCATGTTACAGTTTTGTCACAGCCACGCCATTGCACGGTAATCATGTAGCTGTAATTAAACACATCCAGTTTGGGAAAATCATGCCTTACGCAGGCTATAATTCGGAACAGAGGACGGTTTGTTCCGTGGTCTGCCCGTGGTGTTGGATCTCACAGCGTTATGGCGACACACATTGTTGTTGTCATTATGATGTGTTATTTCGAAGTGTCTGGTGCCCAAGGAAAAGCAGTTGAAGGGGTTGAACGGTTTGTTACCTTTCATGTAAGTTCACCTCAAGGTGTCCCACGCTCTGAATCAAACACCTTTTGGTGCAAATTGTGGATTTAAGTGAAAAACATTGATGAAAGGGATTGTTCTGACACGTGTACCACCAGCTCATAATGTTTTAAGGTATGCAAATAAGGTCCTTTTGCTTGTTTTGACAGATTTAGCAAAGACAACCGATGCATTTTCTTTCCACTTAAACATAGACAAGAGCGTTTTACATGTGTGATAAAGGGACATTACGTGAGTGCCAAAGTGTGTTTCAGGGCCATGTCAAATGGACTGCAGCGACTAAATCAAGGGCCATTTGCAGAACATTTAGATTTTGTGTGTGCGAGGATGTGTCTGTTTGACTGGGTGTGTGTGACTGTGTGCTTCTGTGTGTAGGGCTATCTCTCTCCTCACCACAGCGTCTCTGTATCGTTCCTCCTCGGTAGACCACAATACCCCCCAGCCCCTCTCCCCCGCTCCTCTCACATCTCGCTCTGCAAACGTCTTAAATTTGCTCTGACCTTCTGTAATCAACACAACCAACAAAGCACTAGCCCGCTACGACGGCGGCGGACGTGCCGGGGAAATTAGCTTAACACCGTTTTTTTCATTTTTCTCACACAGACTCACCCGCTGGCAATTACTACCCCTCGCGCCCGGTAGCCCCCCTTCCCCGCTCCGCACGCAGGCCAGCAGGGGGTCCCTCCCAGACCGCCGGAAAATGACAATAAAGTGAATAACCTATAATTGTGGCATGCTAGCTCTCGCAGTGGGGAGTACAAAGCGGCTATGCCTCAGAGTTGTTAGCGGTACACTAGAGAGAATTACAGAGGACCTTAGCACTCGAATGCAGCTGTCAAAGTGAGTATTGCATTGTTGACCAAGCATGCTGCTATATTGTAAGCCAATGAGGACTACATAACCAGGAACTATAAAGAACGAGTGGGTTTCAAAGTAGCGTCAGAGGTGGATGTTGTTTTTGGTTTGTTTTTTTGCGACTAGTGGCGTCTCTTGACACGTTGTCATGTCATGAATTATGGATTTCAATCATGTTCAAAGGCATAGAGTTGGATGGCCTGCACTGGCAAACAATATTCGTCCAAACAAACACATATGCAAGGGCATGCACACACAGGAACGCACACACACAGACCCACACACGCACACACACACATACACAATCCATTGGATGATCAGCAGGATTATTCACTCTTTCTCTTATCATAGAACAACAATTAATACACAACACGAACAGAAATGGCGCTGAGTAGAGCACATGCCTCCGCCAAGGGCTCAGATATCTCCAATAATTGGAGGTATCTTACGCAAAGACCAATAGACACACAGATGGACTGACAGACTAGACTCACAGACCGGGCGAAATCATTACCTCCTTGGCGGACGTAACAATACTGGCTTAAAAAAATTCCTGTTTTTCCTGCGTCATCTTGTTTATCCCTCCAGGAACACATAATGACTATTTAGCTGGTAAATAACACATGTGGGTGATCCATTCATTGAAGCCAAATCCACAGATGATTCATTGCTAGACCAGCCTGCTCCTCCCACAGAGACGTTTGGTCACGATCACAGTTTGAAAAGATTGCAAATTCAATTCCATGTTATGTATTTTTATACACTTGTTTACTTTCCTTGAAATCGGTTAGCAATACCTAATGAGACTTAATTTGAAAGAACAGGGGATGGAAAAATCGTTTGTGTGTTTATGTGTGCGTGTGTATGCGTTTGTTTGTGTGCGTGCATGCCTACCTGCGTTCGTGGGGCCAATTAAATTATTAAGCGAGGAAATCCATTCATTAAAAGCCTTCACTTTCACTGAGGCATATCCAAAAAAAGACCATTATAGATGAAGTTAGCATTCTGCTTCGAATGAAAGAAATCATCCATGTGTCCGTGTGTATTTGACCATGACACTGTTTACACAATGCTTTTGTACTTACACACCACAGAGCCTTCGGTACATATGCTGCACTACACATCATCACGCATCTTTGCCTCAGCCGGAACTTTCTGGCTGCCAGTACAATACTGAAATGACTGCAGATTATTTTTGTACACTGCTTCAGTGAGTGAGTATTCGTGGCAATATTGCTCTGAGAGACAATAAGAATATGGCCATAGTAGTTAAAGATAATCAGTGAAGGGTAAAATCTTTTATTATTTAAAAGAGAGGTAAAGGATGCATGGAGGACTTATATAAGGAATCTTTTCCTCTCAAAGAGCTTTCTTAACGCCAGGATTCGCTTCATCCCTATTTTTTAAGCAGACTTCTTGGAATTTCAATATGAATCGAAGCCGACAGAAATCTGTGGCCAATATTATAGGATGCCATGCGTCGTAATTTGGATTCAGCAAACTATAAATGCTTTAATCAGTCACAAGGAAGTTATCACTTTGAAATTCTCCCAGACTTGGAGATTCAGAATCTTTCAAATGCTTTGCTGTACTTGAGCACTTCACAGAAGGGCAAAATCTATAATAATATTTTATCTATGAGACATTTTCAATCTACAGCCGCATCTCCCCTACTTTGTATCCTCAATATGAAAGCCTGTGCACACAAAATGTTCAATGCGATTTTCTGAGGCAGTGAAGATCACGATTAAAAACTCAGTCTTTGTTCTTGTTAATACTTCTACCAGGAAAACAACTTAAAGGGGCTTTAAAATAACATTACATTTTCTTTAATTCCTATTATTTCTTGGAAAATTCTCTCGCAATCCCATATTGGAACCCAATAAGCTGGTAGAATTAAGACTTTCAACGTAGAGTTTTATAAATAATTGTGGAGAATGTCAGTGGGATAGTGGAGTGGCTAAGAGTGGCTTGGGATATGAAAGGTACTGGGTTTTGAACTCCAAAGCCTGAAGACTACCAGTGGCTTCTCAGAGCAAGTCAGCACTTCTACCTGCTAGCCAATGGCCTGTATCTGAACTCACTGTAATTAGTTTCGGAAAAATCATCTCAACTAAAATGTTTGAATAACAGCAGCCATGTACGGTATCATGGCAAAGTCATTTAACAACAGTATGGCTGGCAGAATACAATACATTATCCCGTTGAAAAACAAGATAAACCCCAGTGATGTTTTGACTCCCACACAAGTGATTTGGTGTAAGAAAGAGCGAGAGCTATTGCAGCTTTTAAAGCACTCTATCCTTCTCCCAGACACATGTCAGCCCCAGATCCTGTTTCATGTACTAAAAGCCATTACGTTTGTTGGTTTGGCTCTGCTGACACCATGGCAGGGACGGTGGACACACTCCCCTCTTATGCACACGGAAAATCAATGATGTAACACAACCTGGCTGCGTTTGTGTACGCAACACACGCAGACTTCTGTGTATGTGTCTGTGTGTGTGTGTCTGTGCACCTGTGAGACTGTGCCTGTGTCTTTGTGCATGCGCGTCAATGTATGTGTGTCCCCTGAGAATGTGTGGTTGCTTTGCTTCTCAATGATTAATGTGTGTGCGCCTTTGTGTGTGTGTGTGTGTGTGTGTGTGTGTGTGTGTGTGTGTGTGTGTGTGTGTGTGTGTGTGTGTGTGTGTGTGTGTGTGTGTGTGTGTGTGTGTGTGTGTGTGTGTGTATGTTTGAGTCTGTGTCTGTGTGGGTCTGTGCTAAATCTTGGAGGATGTATACATTCTATAACACACTTATATTTGCCTATATATTTAGTGTAGATATATATGTAGTTCATATATATTATTTATATACCTATCACCAGTTGTGGACCCATTTGCCATGCATAAAAAGTAATTGTACATTATTAATCTATTCATGTTTCTGTCTTTAATACTGGTTTACAGTAAACATCTCCATGTTGCAATAATAAGGCCCACCCCGTGAACACAACCTTGAGCATGTCTAACCTCTACCTGATCATTAATGATCTAAAATAAAACACATTATTTATGACCCCCTGTATGTGCTCTATGAGTATCACTATCATAGGCTCCTATGTGTGCGTATTACAGCATATTATGGGCTGTGCAGCCGGCAGCAGCAGCAAATTTCACGGCTAGTGCATTCTCCATAACCGGATTATACTGTAAAAATGTTTTCTTTAACTGTGATAAATGACCCTGTCTTTTTACTCTCTCATTTTAACTGTGTGACCATTGTATGTCACACACAAAGTCAGCGCACCCTTTTTAATATCCTTCTCAATTACTGGCAGTATTTCACGTCTCAATTATTATACCTGGGCAGCATGAATGAGGTCAAACCAGACAGTCCCCCCCCACCCAGCCCCTGCCTCTTCTTCTTTATTGAGGTGAAGCGGGCATTGCAGACGATGTAATGCCCTGTCGTCGTGACACATTGGTTCATCTATCTTTGACTCCCGCCCACGCCCCTCAGGGCATGCTTTGGATTGGTTGTGTCCGAGCCTGGCGCCTAGTGGTTTGGGGACGTCCCTTTGACCTATCAGACGAGACACGAACGAGGCGAGAGTGGCACAGAGGAGACAGAGAGTACACCTCATGCGGTAAAGGCAGCAGTCTGTGCTGACTGACTCCCATTTTCTCTCTCTCTCTCTCTCTCTCTCTCTCTCTCTCTCTCTCTCTCTCTCTCTCTCTCTCTCTCTCTCTCTCTCTCTCTCTCTCTCTCCCTTTATGTCCCTCTCTCTGTTTCTACCACTTTCTCTCAGAGTCTCTCTTATCTTTAATTGAGTTCACAGTGGTGTCTGGGCTGTCTGGAGGTCTTCCATGACCTTTAAAGCACACACCAGCATTATTGGCTGGAAATGTAAGATACCTCAGATAACCTGTAAGAAGAAATTGCATACAAGCAACGGACAGGTTGAATGCCCTAAATGCCCTCAATTTATAAGACAAGTGGATCTCTAACCGTCCAATGTAAAATACTTGGACGCACTCACACTCACACACACGCACACACCCTTGGCTACTGAAGCTTTTAAGGATTTCAGGTTGTAATTGATTTGAGCTTTGTTTACATTAAATGGGATTCTCTGGTGCTTGACTTTCTGTCAGGAGAAAGGTCTAAAAGTGGAACTCAAACACACTTTATTGAAAGATATGGGGAGGCTGAAATATTTGTTCTAATAAAAATTCAGATTGAGAGAGAGGGCACACTTGCAGCCGAACATACACACAGACACACACACACACACACACACACACACACACACACACACACACACACCTGACATACACACACACACACACACACACACACACACACACACACACACACACACACACACACACACACACACACACACACACACACACACACACACACACTTGACACACAAACACACACTTGACACACAAACACACACACACACACACACACACACACACACACACACACACACACACACACACACACACACACACACACACACACACAGTCATCTAGTCTCTCAGTCCATCTTACCATCCTTCCAGGAAGCAGCCCACCCACCCACACATCAACCACCGCAGAACGGAGCCCTGCCATCAGTCTTAGCGACCATATTCCTCTATATCCCAATCCCATGACCCTTCTTAGCCACAGCCAGCCCCTAAGTCCATCCTGATCCCCTCCTCCCCCCCACACACACCTTTCTATTGGTGCAGACAGATCCTACTTGTTCTGCCCCATGAACCACAGACCTCCACAGAGCTTTCCCCGCCGGTGGAACCTGGATCCTTACAAAACACCTGCTGCTTTCCTCCCACCAGCACGCGTTGCTCTGTTGCTCTCCATCCCCTGCTGAAGCTCCCTGGGTGGCCCCCGGCCGGCCCACCTCAGGGCTGGTACCTTCATGAGGTGAACCCACGGTGTCCCCCAGGGAAATGAAACGCTGAACCGCAACCGTCCGTACAAGAAGAGACAGCATACCCATGCATACAAGATAAGGTTAATCCAAATTCATTCAGTTCAATTCCCAATTGAATTGCCGATGCCTTTACACTATATTTTGAAATGTATGTATTTTTAATGAGGGATATGTGATATTTTGAATAAACCTGTGGATAAGATAATCTACAATGAATGGCCTGTGAGAGTCGTGAAAGTCGTTCAGTGATTGATAGAGGGAGTCTACGCTGACTGTCAAGTTATACACGGCCTTCAATCTTCTCCTGCCTCAGGGATTGTTTGGGTGGGGGCGGGATGAGGGCGGGGGCACCTTAAGGCAAGATGGCTATCAGGGACGGTTGAAGGTTTCATCCCCTGGTCTCATGTATTGACCCTTGCCCAGGGGTACTGAGGTAATGCATGGGGTGGGTTCGGGAGCGGATAGATTTGGTGGATGTTTTTGTTCCTGAGGCGTTGGCTCACCTTGGAGGTCAACTGCATCAAAGTGATTTTATTTTTACAACTATGTCCACTTCACAGGTGGTAGTTTACATAATGTGTCTTGGATTTACGTCAGAATTTAATTTGTATTTTGTTTACCTATCTTGTATTAGTGTCATTCTGGCCCAATGCCAACCACAAATAACTCATTAATTAGAACCTAACGAGGTGGAGTCCTCCAAATCTCTTATCGCAAATCAAATGCCCAAATCAATATCTCTCCCTGATCGGTTCTATGAATAATCACACCCTAACACTCGGAAATAAGTCACGTCTTGGAATTGAAATTGACATTTTCATCCCATCTTTAAGGTTTCCTGAGGTTATTGATCCGCTGGAGGTATGGTAAGATGTTTAAAGGACGTCTGGATTTGATCATTTAGCATTACAAACTAACTAACACAACCTAAGGTCCACAATAACCATGGGACTTTATATTGGCACGAGGGTCGTGTTTGAAGAGAGTTTCAACTGATCAGGACCTTCTGTTGGATCGTCCAAACACACATCTCTGAACAGAACCCGGAGCAGTTGGTTTGGTCTGGATGAGAGAGGGTCACGGATGGTAATGTTATCCTGGTTTATCAAAACTCAATTTCTGTTCTCTTTCTTCCTACACCTTGTGCGAAGAAAGAGAACAGAAATTGAAACGGCCCCCAGAGCGACCAGAATAACGAACACAACAAGAGGGAATACAAATATATACAGCAATAGCAATAGCCGAAACATGTTTCTGAAAAATGAATCCCCCTTTCCACTTGCTCTGCTCCACCCCATTACCAAAACGGAAACCGTTCCCGCTCCGACGTCCCGCCCTCTCTCCCACGAACGCATATTCGGGGGTCGCCCGTTCCCAGGCGTTCTCCGCTCCCAAAAGAACGTCTGGTAACGAGGCTAAGGTTGGTGGGGTGGCCTTCATGCTCTCGCCTTGCCTGCCCTGATAAAAGGGTCTGTGCTAGTGCTGGAGGAGCGGCCAGCATTGATCCTCTTAACACCCTGCACGCTCTGGTTTAACGGCTACACGGCTGCAAAACAGCCCCCCGCCCGCCTCCCCTCCTCTGTGCCCCCCCGGGAGACGTCACAATCCAGGGAGATCAAAAACCCCCTCAACAACCCTCCGAGGAGGGCTTTGGCTCGGGTGTTCCAGATGCTCTTCCCGGGAGATGTTTTCAGACGGCCGGGGCGTCCCCGGCTCCCTTTGATGGAGACACAGGCCGGTCATTCCTTCATCTTCACATCTTCATCTCCCTTCGCCGCCGTACGCCTCTTGGAGAGTGTGAGCGAGAATGTGCAATGGAAATGGCAGGGGACCGCAGTCTTTTACATGCATAACATCGCCAGGACACATAGCACACACACACACACACACACACAGACAGACACACACACACACACACACACACACACACACAGACACACCACACACACACACACACACACACACACACACACACACACACACACACACACACACACACACACACACACAGACAGACAGACAGACAGACAGACTGACAGACAGGGGGACAGACAGACAGACAGACAGACAGACAGACAGACAGACAGACAGACAGACGACAGACAGACAGACAGACAGACAGACAGACAGACAGACAGACAGACAGACAGACAGACAGACGCATGCAGACACAAACGTCTTCTACCACAGCATGCATGCACATGCGAGTACGCACACGCATGCATTCATACACACACACATAAAAGTACACACACACACACACACACACACACACACACACACACACACACACATACAAGCAGACAGACACACCATCTGCATTAATATGCAAAGTATGCAGCGCATCAGTTAAAACACATGGTTCGAGCTAATTCATCTAATGATTTTCCCCTTGCGCAACTAATCTAAACCATCCATTCAATAGCATATCCATTAAATCATGGTATCCCTGGTCGAGGCCCCGTCGGTATTTCCCTCACATAAGGAGTGGCGCACTCTTGTGCACGGCGGGGAGCTTTGAAGCCGCACTTTGAGGTCTAACTTCAAAGACGAGGATAAGAGGATGAAGGACTGAGGTGTGGCGTGGGAGGGGGAGGGGGGTGGGGGGGAGCCCTCACCTAGAGGTAAATGCATGCATGTGCGCGCATGCTGAGTGCTGAATGCGTGGACGCACATACATACATGCGTACGGATCACGCACACACACACGCGCGTGCGCGGGGCACGGTTTGAAAGACAAGATCGAGACATGTAACCAACACGCGACGCATTCCCCTTTGTCGCCTCCTCAACGTTCCTCCTCTCTTCTAATCTTCCATCCATATAGCTTTCAACGCTCCTGTTTTTAAATGGCCCCTTGCTCAGTCGGAGCCAACAGGGCTTAGAAATCGTCCCTTTAAATCTTTTTCCCATCTCTGTTGTTCTCGATCCGACCTCTCCTCCTCTTCCATCCTTCCGCAGGCGTTCCCCACGTTGTCCACTCTCTGGCGTGTCGTTGAAATCCTCATTTAGTGATAGCACATTCAACTGCACCCGGCAGTCCTCGTCCCCCCCGTTCCATCCAACCGCTCTTTCCCTGTCCTTCTCACCAGTTGCTACCGTGCCTTGCACTAATAAATGGTGAGTCCTTTGGCAGTCGGGGTCTCCCCAGAAACGTGTTGCCAAACTGTAGTACAACCCCCCCATAGGAGGTGAGTGATTTACACGCAGGATTAAAGCTAAATGAGAGCAGAAAGGCGCCTTCATGTTTCTCTCTCTCTCTCTCTCTCTCT